>NC_140337.1:26122441-26424441 GCF_963514085.1 Chelon labrosus
GCGGATGTTTGATTTGCGCTCGCGCGAGTCTCATTGCGCGCGCGGATGTTTGATTTGCGCTCGCGCGAGTCTCATTGCGCGCGCACGATTTATGGCAGCGTTCTAATTCCATACAAACCCCACTGACAGTGTGCGGTGTGCACGGACGTGTTACGTCAGACTGCATCTGCAAAAAAAGAAAAAGAAAAGAGCTGCAAGTGGAGACGGCCCAGCGACAGCGGTAACAGCATGCACTTGATACCCACTCAGTGCCATGACTGAACACCGGCCCAAAATAAATAAATAAATAAAAATAATAATTGAACACCGGCCCTCGCGGCCCAAAAGTCAGACTGGCCCACCGGGAATTGTCCCGGTCCTCCCGATTAGCCACTCCGGGCCTGGTTTTCAGTGCATGTTTTAAAGCAGGGCTCGCCAACACGGCACCTGGTCGCCCGCGGGGACCATGTGAGTGCAGGGGATGTTCTAAAAATAGCTCTTATCAAGCGCCTCTAAAATGTTATTTAATTGTGTCGCTGTTCTTTTTATATCACTAACACTTGCATTACTGTAGAGTTGAACATGGTATTATTTAATATAAAATTACAAGTTATGTTTTATGTGTATATGAACTCTGACCTCGTCTGATGTCAAAGTTCAATATCACGCGCAAGACAAACCGCCATCTTTGTTTTTACCGATGTATGGAAGCGACCGCGGCTCCGTTGAGGAGCTATATGAGGGTCTAACAACAGAAAGACATGGAGGTAAAGCTAAAGAAATGAATCATGTTGTAGGACGTCCCAGTGAGTGGGAAGAAGCGTTGTTTTTTACCACAGTAAAAGAAATATCTCATTTATGGGGTTACTGTGGCAACGGCAAAGCGGCACAATGAGGAGAGACACTTCAGTTCAGGACGTGTCCCGCTAGCTTCCATGCTAACTGCTAACTCCCCGCCTGGCAGCGCACTACGGGCGGGAAAAGGCTGTGAGTTAAAGACAGTGTCTTTACATGAGGCCGGCGAAGAAGTCAAAAGACGTAAGGGAAGCATCATTTAGCTAAACGGATGTTTTTAGTGAAACGCCATGGCGACGTTAAACGTAAATATTGAACTAGGGTTGCCACCCCTCCCGTAAAATACGGAATCGTCCCTTATTTGACAATTAAATGTGCGATTTGTTCCGTATTTCCATAAATGTCCAAAACACATGTCTGTCTCACACACATCAACACTAAATCTAACAATAATGGTCAATGGTTTTGCCAGAAGATGACAGTTCATGGGCATAGCCTATTTTAACCACGGGGCTAAGTTAGCATGCTAATGCTAATACCGTGTTAAACATGTTGCTGTTGTTTGGCTAACGGACACTTTCAGTGTGTCTGTATGTTAGCATGTATGCTAACAGACTGGTGTTTAGCTGCAGTGGTGTTGTCATTTATAGTCAGTTTTCTGTTAGCCGTGTGTGCTAACTGTCTGCTAACTGGTACAGCGTTACTGCGTCTCTGTGTCAGGATCTCCGTTAACATATTTTAGTATTTAGTGCTCTAATGCTTGTAGCAGAGCGACGCGCTGCCGTACCGATATGCTGAGCGGTTGCCAAGGCAACCATGAGACTGACGAGTTTGTCAATAAAGTTGGGAGGAGGAGCTAAATGACGTACCTACCTGACGCACGTGAAACACCTGCGGGTCAGTTGTGATAGATATAAATATTATCTACCCTGATACAGTTATGGGCCTTGAGTTTGACATGTGTGGTTTATGAATGATCATTTATTTAATATACAGTAGAATTAGACAATATAAATATTATATATGGTCATTTAAAAAAACAATTCATACTAATAGATTAACAGTTAATAAATAAATAAACAAATAAATACATTTTGTTAAAAAGTTCATTGGTACAGATTTCATTTAAGATTTAATTAACTGCACTTTATAAGAGAATGTGTTTATTGTTAATAAAACATTTCAAGCTTTAAATATGACTAATTTCTTTCTTGATCACCCCTTTACTAAAAACACCAGCACTAAATAAAACATGGCACTGCTGCGGGCCCCCTGGCCCACAGGAGTCGTCCCGTGGTGGTCATGGCCCCGAGGAGCCGTGGTGGGCGTCCCTTATTTTCATTTCTGAAAGGTGGCAACCCTAAGTCTAACAGATGTAATCTTTTTGTTAAAATGCTACAGATTTGTACAAATGTGATACGATTCATTTAAATATGTGAAAGAATGATTTTTTTTTAATATTACATTACTGGCAGTTTGTACAGACATGGGACAAAGTTAATGATTTGTTCAAAAATGTCATAAAGGTGTTAATTTGAACAAAAATAAAACAGGTGACTTTAAACAAAGTTCTGCAAATGTGCTCATTGATCCAGAGCAGTGAAGAAAGAGAGATGAGTCAGAGAGACATGTGATAGCTCAAATGTTGAAACTGAATTATAGGAACAAAAAATGTTGTATGTTTAAGTAATTAGGTTTCTACCATGTCAATCATTACTAATATTTATTGTGAGGCTTCACTAACAACAATATGATATAACAGTAACCACTAACCTGAGCAGACAGCCTTATTATTATCATTACTGTTCTTATTATTAAAGGTGAACTTTGTGACTATGTTATTCAGTCAGTTTGTATCAAAGGTAGCCCTTCGAATTACTCGGTACCCTTGAAGTAGCTCTCAGGTTCAAACAGGTTGGTGACCCCTGGTCTAAAGCAACCTGTGATGCAGTGTGTGGTTCTACATGGTTCCTGTCTAGTAAATGGTTTTCAAACAAAGCAGAGCTCTCCTTTGCCCCGGAGGAATCTCTGCTCTGCTGGTGTATCAACCAGAGATTAACATTTAACATTTAATTCATCAGTAGTTTACACTTCTTAACTTGTCTCTGTTCTTATTTGGTTTATTTATTTATTTGATAGGGACAGTGCACATTAATGAACATCTATTCAGACAGCAATAGACGTAAATATGATGGATTATACCAACAATGCTAATTTGCATCCACTAGGCAGGTAACACAAAAACATGATAAGACATAGGACAGGACAATAGATCACAATAAGAGGACAACATAAGACAGGACATTACTAAGAAGACAAAAGTCAGTGGTTACAAGACTGGTTTGCTTTCAACCACTGCTTGAGGTGAGATTTGAAGGTTTGTAATGTGGGACACTTGTTCAATGGAGAATGGGACATATTTCAGACTGGAACCAGTCAGACATGTTTCACTCTAAATATTTCTCTTCAATGTGCTCAGAGCTGCTGCTGCTGTCTCTACAGCTGATGATGGGATTTGTTGTCCTCTCAGTCCCCCAGGTGGAGGTGGATTCAGGGGTGAAGTCTGTCCAGCTGACCTGGAAAACCACAGCTCACCTGCCTGAAGACGCTAAAGTGGAGTGGAAGGACGGATACAATGATGTGGTCCATGTGTATCAGAACGGCTCTGACCAGCTTGAAGACCAGAACCAGTTTTACAGAAACAGAACAAAGATGAATGAAGACCTGCTGAAAACTGGAGACCTAAGTCTGACCCTGAAATACCCCACAGAGAAAGACACAGACATCTACACCTGCACCGTCTACAACAAGAAGGGAAAGATCCTGATGAAGAAACAAGTGAAGCTCAATGTCAGAGGTCAGTACTGTAGATACAGGTCAGAGGTCAGAGGTCAGTACTGTAGATACAGGTCAGAGGTCAGTACTGTAGATACAGGTCAGAGGTCAGAGGTCAGTACTGTAGATATAGGTCAGAGGTCAGAGGTCAGTACTGTAGATACAGGTCAGAGGTCAGAGGTCATTATTGTAGATACCAGAGATGGGACCAAGTCTTTGTCCTCCAGTCCTACACTTTTCATTTCGAGTCCTTTTAACAGTAATAATATATTAAATTTAAATTACTTTTAAATACTTTTTAAACCTATATTTATTTATCATAATGTGATAAAACATGTTTCAAGTGAAAATGTCTAAAAACAAAGAGCTGATCCTTCCATATGGGACTATTAACCAGTTCCATTTAACTCATCTGCAACAATATTTTTCCTTTTAAACTTTCTTTGCTGAAACAAACATTTGATCAAATGTGGAAAAGTACGAGAGGGACTAGAGGGTACTAGCACTAAAAGTACTAGAATGAGTTCCACCAGAGAGAGAAAGAGATTTTTTATTTTTATTTTTTTTGATTTTTAAAAAACATACTGTAACAATAAATAAAAACGTTCATCATTTCATCAACAGAACCTACTTAAACAGTATTAAAGGTCAGAACATCTCCAGACACAGAGCATATCACGTCTTCATAGCACCACCTCTGGATAAAATCAGTCATGTTACTCACTGTGCTTCCTGTCCAGTTCTGTCCTACACCTTATTTCTTGTACTACAGTAAATGGACATTTTTGCCATTGTTTATGCTGGAGGACAGTGTTCCAGGACATTTTTGTCTCCATTCCAGTGAGTAGTGTCTCCAATTCACTTTTTGTGAAGTTATTCTTTTTTTTTTTTTTTTTTGGGCCTATGAGGTATTCCTGTAAAAACTGCAGTCTGAATGTTGTTAACCTGCTCTGTATATTTATCAGGCCATGTCCTGTCCATGTCCACTCTGAGCCACCCAGTGTAATTTATCCCAGAAATAAATCAACAAGAACAGCTGTAGCTTCGCTGTTAGACCTTTAGGTGGCTCTATAACAGCTAGCTGGTGCCAGAGGGCCGACGCAACCAGGTTATTAATAATTAACACCCGGCCTCTAAAAGATCATTTTATTTAATTTGACTTTAATCTTTTCTATAATTCCGCACCAGTTTTTCTGCACCATGTTCTCGTCTCCCAGATTTACTCCAAGATATTAAAAACCATCCTTTTTCCACTTTACTTTCCCTGGTAGACTTGGTAGTCCTCTCTTCCAGTTACCAACTGCCAGAGCTTCACTTTTCTTCCAGTTAACTTTTGCAGATGATATCACACCAAAATCATTTACAGTGTGTTCCAGTTTTCTGGCCTCTTCCTGGTTCTGAATAAAAACAATAAGATCCAAGGTGGTTCTTATTTTACACAGCAAAGCTTCGATAGATAACGTGTACAACATACCTGAAAGAGAGCAGCCCTGTCTCACCCCTCTACACACTCTGAAGGGGGCACTTAGACCTCCTTTAATCTTCAGTACACTTTCAGTGTCTTGGTACAACACCTTGATCATAGCTATGACACCAGGGCAGAGACCAAACCTCTCCAGGATCTTCCAGAGGTAAAGGTGCTCAACCCGGTCTAAAGCCAAAAGAAGAACTGAACAGCTCTCCATCTTCTCTGTACTCAGAGCTAAACAGCTCTGAATAAAAACCTGTCGCCCATCTCCTGATGTCGTTGTCATCTGACCTCGATATCAGCAGATGACCTTGATTTCCAGTGGAATCTGCTAAACTTTAATTCCACAGTTTCAGTCTCCAGATCATTCATAGATATGGTGATGTCATGTGTGACACTGAAAGTGTACTGTTGACAGAGCTGCTTTATTTCCACCTTCCCATAATCCCACCACTGCCTCAAAGATTTAAAGTGTGACTCTCTGTTCTTAAAACATCTCCAAAAGAATCTAAAAACATCTTTAAAATGGAAATCATCCAACAGAGCTGTGTTAAAATGCCAGTACACACTCCTGGACTTTAAATTAGAAATGAAAACATTACTAGTAACTAACAAGTGATCAGTAAAACCAATAGGCATCATTCTGTCGTCTTTAAAAACATTAAAATGATGTTTAAAACAATAAAACTGATCCAACCTAGCCAGAGAAATAACATTATCTCTAGTGTGAGTCTAGTATTGTCTTCTGTCTCCATTTCTTCTTCTCACACATCCACCACTTCATGTGTTTTCAGCAGGGCCGGAGTGGGACTCATTTTCAGTTTCATGCCTCAGACCGGCCCACTTAGATCACGACATTAAAATAATGTAATTGGTTCAGTCAAAACTTTTGACTGAACCAATTAAGATTTTGTTCAATGGCAAAATAGGCAGGCTTATTCCGTATTACTTTAGCTACTATTACTAATGATAACAAGTATAACGGGCCACTAGAAAGTGGTTTTATTGGAACTGATGCTTGCTTGTTCACACACTAGCTCACCTGTTTCTTCCTCACCACTGGCTCCTGGCTCTGCCTCTGACACTAAATCATAAAAATGGTCACAAATCTCAACACAAATCTCCCCTTTTTCAAGTTAAAAATTCAAGTCAGTTTCATTATTGTAGTAATGAATCATCTATCATCATCAATTATCTCAGGGTATTTATCATATAGAGCAGGTCTACACCATACTCTTCATTATATTAATTCTAATAATAGTCACTTAATGAGAAATCCTACCTGCACACTCTGGACCTGTGGGCTCATGCCAGGTGCTTGGTGATGCATCTTGCATCTAAGGGGCTACAAGACAAAGTTTGTGGCCACTGGCCATAATTGCATAATGCAGTGGTTCTCAACCTTTTTGGGGTCCTGGACCCCCTGCATATTTTTGATCGAACCTGAGGACCCCCCCCCCCCAATCTGGTGGGTGGTGGTGCAATTTGATAGAAACAGCAGAAACTGCATTTTAAATTGCATTATGGCATTTATTCACTCTTTGGGGCAAATATGAACTTTCAGTTGTAACTTCCAGAACAAAAAATCATACATATGCAGTAGCTTCTTGGCGTAATGTAACACAACAGCATAGTTATGCAGTTTCCAGAAATGATTTTGCGCCTCCCTAAACTCGGCCAATTTACGCATGAAAAAGTTAGCAAAGTTAGCACAAATGGAAATATGGATTTGAATTTCAAGCCAAATTGTCACCTTAATAAAATATATATTATATATATATATATTAATATTGCGTTGTTAAATCTTTTGGTGATCTGATTCATTTTTAATTCAGACTGTTTAAAAAAATATATTCCATTATTTACCACTTCCTGTTTTGATTGAAGGTTCTGGTTCTGGTTTAGATTTAAAATCAATTTTTATCTTTCACACAGAAGAAGAGCAACAGCATGAACCCGTGGCTCACTAGCGCCCTCTTCCATGAGGCAGAAGTACTGGCTGCCTCATCTCCTTGTTTTTCAGTGCGATTTAATGTCAGATCAACAAGACTAAAAATGTTACACTCATACATGAAATACATAAATTAGCCTATGGAAGATTACGACACGTGATAAAAATGTACACGACCAATATATTGATGTCATACAGAGAGTTAGCCACAGACACGCGCCATGGACACGAGCCTAACGCAGTTTGTGAGAGATTGCGCAGCCCGAGCAAAGGCTCGGCTCGGCTCGGCTCGGCTCGCTGCCTCAACTCACGTCGCTCTATATATTCACACAAGAAATACGTAAATTCAGCGATTTTGACTATAAAAAATGGTCGACATGACGGGAATCATACAGAAATTGCACGTATATCCAACTTATATCAGACCAATGGACAAAGAGTATAATTAATTTGATCGTCATTAATTTTCATGATGCTAGGTGAGGCACTGCCTCCCCTGACCGCACGTCTGTTTTCTTTTTCTGTGGCCCAGAGTCTGCTTCGTCCAAAACAAGCGGTCTTTTTTTCATTTGAGCCATCTCTCCATGTTGTCAAGTTGAAACGTCGTCGTCTTCTTTGTGTAACTGCTTATCATCTTGTTGGTTTGTTTGTAACATTAGCATAATTTCAAGCGCTAACCTGAACCTTGCAGCTGATGAGTTTTACCACATCAGCTTCCTGCAAATATTTCACAATAAAAGCATTATTAAGAAATTAATAGTGTATCCCCACTGAAACACTAGGGGGCTCATAATTTGAAAAGAAGGCAGATCCTGTTAAGTTTGTATTAACAGCGTCATGCAGTAACTTTAACAATGCAAACGGTGCGAGATCTCTTATTAAAATACAATGAATTACACTTGTGAAACAGGTGGAATTAGAGAAAAGGGTCATGTTACCCTCTGTAGTTTAGGTAGATAAAGGTCTCAGTCACATTTAAATAAAATAATACTTTTTGTATAAATGTCATATAATCTTTTTTAAAAGATATTTTATTTTCACGGACCCCTTGCAGTTACACCACGGACCACTAGGGGTCCGCGGACCCCCGGTTGAGAATCACTAGCATAATGCATAATTTAAATTATGTAACGTTAGGTTAGACAGGCTATATGTTACAACGCCACGCAATTCATTGACTTGATAGGCTAATTAATAAACTTGAACGGTGCAGGTAAAGTTGCATTTTGTTCAACATCTTGCCCGTTTCATCATCTTCATTGGTCGTTTCAGACCGCGAGCGCGTTTTATTGAAAAAGCTGCCGATTTTTGCACATTTGGCTGCATCTGTCTCTAGTGCTTTTCTCTTTTTAATTCTCGCTTTTTCTGCGCCACCCTTGCTATTTTATTTTCCATTTTGCAAACACCCTTGCATGTCTAGGGCTGCAGGCTCCCAACCCCACTGACAGTGTGCGGTGTGCACGGACGTGTTACGTCAGACTGCATCTGTAAAAAAAGAAAAAGAAAAAGAAAAGAGCTGCAAGTGGAGACGGCCCAGCGACAGCGGTAACAGCATGCACGTGATACCCACTCAGTGCCATGACTGAACACCGGCCCAAAATAAATAAATACATAAAAATAATAATTGAACACCGGCCCTCGCGGCCCGAAAGTCAGACTGGCTCACCGGGAAATGTCCCGGTCCTCCCGATTAGCCACTCCGGGCCTGGTTTTCAGTACATGTTTTAAAGCAGGGCTCGCCAACACCTGGTCGCCCGCAGGGACCAGGTGAGTGCAGGGGATGTTCTAAAAATAGCTCTTATCGAGCGCCTCTAAAATGTTATTTAATTGTGTCGCTGTTCTTTTTATATCACTAACACTTGCATTACTGTAGAGTTGAACATGGTATTATTTAATATAAAATTATAAGTTATGTTTTATGTATATATGAACTCTGACCTCGTCTGATGTCAAAGTTCAATATCACGCGCAAGACAAACCGCCATCTTTGTTTTTACCGATGTATGGAAGCGACCGCGGCTCCGTTGAGGAGCTAGATGAGGGTCTAACAACAGAAAGACATGGAGGTGAAGCTAAAGAAAACGAATCATGTTGTAGGACGTCCCAGTGAGTGGGAAGAAGCGTTATTTTTTACCACAGTAAAAGAAATATCTCATTTATGGGCAGGGCCGTTGCTAGGAATTCTGGGCCCCCTGAAAGAATATCGGCGTGGGCCCCTCTACCCCATTCATTGCCACTTTTTTTACAACTGTGTATTATGATGTTTTTTCTTTGTTTTTCTGTTGATGCCTGGTGTATAATCACTCAGCAATGAGTTAGAGTATTGTTATGTAAATTATTCCCATTTCTCTGATTTGGAACCCGTTATTACACCTCTGATTGCATATATCTTCAATTAACCACTTAACAAATAGGTAGTACAAATCTTGTTGGAACATTTAACTTTTTTGTATTTTCAAATGTCCCACCATAGCTGACACATTTTTACAAGACCACATTTGAACACATCATGATAACGTTATTGACCTTCGCCTAATGCTCATAATTACTGAGTAGAACTTGAATGCGTCATAATACAATTCAGTGTAGCCTGGTAACTGAGCGGGTGCTTGGTGCTGACTGGAGCACTGTCCGACAGTAATATGTGTGAAACACACAGTCCGCTGTAGATAGCCTCCACATTAGTAACGTTCAGTTATCTACACTAGGAATCGCTGCTCTACAATGAACTGGCCACTTCCCGCCTCTCACCCGATGATTGACAGCTAACGTAAGCTACAGCCCCTGCGCCCCGTCAGCTACGCGTTACAGACAATAAATAAATGAATGGACAACGTAGGCGCCCTCGGTAGTTTTACTCTCACCATTAGAATTTTTTTTTTTTTGATGTCCTGGGCCCCTGCTCTGTTGCTCCTAGCCCTGGCCTCCCTCTCTAGTCTTTTCTAGTCTCCAGATCTGTGTTTTTTGTTCCATCATCCTCATCTCCCTCACTCCCTGCTGGAGTTCGCTCGCGCTCAATTCGAACCCGCGGTGTGGACCAAACCACTTTTTTAAGAAGGGGCCAAGAGGGTTATTGAAATTATTAAAATTAAAATATTGCGTGACTTTGTGGCTTTATTTTAGTTCGGATTCATTACTATGAATATATATTAGTTAAGCCTATGCATAATAATTTAGTCGTAGAGGCTACTGGGGGCTGTGTGTGGGCCCTGATGGGCTGTGGGCAGTGTCTTTACATGACGCCGGCGAAGAAGTCAAAAGACGTAAGGGAAGCATCATTTAGCTAAACGGATGTTTTTAGTGAAACGCCATGGCCACGTTAAACGTAAATATTGAACTAGGGTTGCCACCCCTCCCGTAAAATACGGAATCGTCCCTTATTTGACAATTAAATGTGCGATTTGTTCCGTATTTCCATAAATGTCCAAAACACACGTCTGTCTCACACACATCAACACTAAATCTAACAATAATGGTCAATGATTTTACCAGAAGATGACAGTTCATGGGCATAGCCTATTTTAACCACGGGGCTAAGCTAGCATGCTAATGCTAATACCGTGTTAAACATGTTGCTGTTGTTTGGCTAACGGTCACTTTCAGTGTGTCTGTATGTTAGCATGTATGCTAACAGACTGGTGTTTAGCTGCAGTGGTGTTGTCATTTATAGTCAGTTTTCTGTTAGCCGTGTGTGCTAACTGTCTGCTAACTGGTACAGCGTTACTGCGTCTCTGTGTCAGGATCTCCGTTAACATATTTTAGTATTTAGTTCTCTAATACTTGTAGCAGAGCGACGCGCTGCCGTACCGATATGCTGAGCGGTTGCCAAGGCAACCATGAGACTGACGAGTTTGTCAATAGGCGCGTTCGACTTGATGCAGATCTGTCTGAGTCTGACTTGACGTGATGCATGCTGGGATGAACGCAATGCATGCTGGGATGGACGCAATGCATGCTGGTTAGAAATCCTGTCCGACTTGAGTCAGCCGGGGAGGGACTTACCACTACGTCACCATGTCACATGACCTTAAAATATCGCGGGAGTCTTCGCCTGCAGACAGATCTTGCAGTTGCTCTCCAACGAACTTTTTTTTTTTTTTTTTTTTTTTTTTTTTTTATATAGCTTTATTAACAACAAGAGTATACACAGGACTGAATACAGTTAGATAAAGTACGTGTATACAACATTAATACACAATCAAACCATCATAAATACGCCAGGGGGTAACAGCAAGACAGAAAAAACATAAACTTAAATAAATATTTTGTAAAGCTTACAAAGATCATATGTTTTAACAGCTTTTTTATTCTCACAATCACAGAGGGAGGAGATATATTGACCAACATACGCAGACAGTTCCAAGAAGTTTGGCTTCTTACCAGAAAATTTAGACTTATGTATATAAAATTTTGATAAAATAATTAACAAATTAATCAAATAAAACTGAGAATTTAGATTTTTATCATATTCAGTGTAGCCAAACAAAACATTTTTCCAGCATAAATTAAACTGGGGATGAATATGATCACTGATAAAGCGTGCTAGTCTGCTCCAAAGTTGTCTGGTGTGTGGGCAAGACCAAAATAAATGAACTGCTCTCCAACGAACTGCACGACCGGAAACCCGCCCTCATGACGTCAGGTCAAAGACGTGATTGGGCAGTTTGGGAGGAATCTCCTCATGACGATTTTGACGTTTCTCGCTTCGTTATGTTGGAATATGCGAAAATGAACAGAAATCGAAGGGATACCTTCTTATATGTGATTTCTGCAACAATGGTAGGCTGGCCTACTGAAAACGTTGTACATCTGACTGCAGTTCAATGCAGAGTTCATTTCTTCCATTAAACAGTAAAAAGGCATTTTTAACATGTTGGTAACAGTAGAATAAGAGAGATAATGGACTTCACTCCATTAGACTATAAAATAAAAAATAAAACTAGCCTGGACTATTGGCTCAACTGTCAGCACGCTCGCCTCCCGATCCGAGGTGCTGTTGGTTCGAGTCCGGGCGTGTGCAGAGCTCAACTCAACGCAGGTTACATTCTAAGGCCTCGCGTTGGGTCGTTTTACCATCTAGAACGCGTGCATTCAATTTGTAGAAGTGTCGTCCATTATCCTTTACTTATATCGTAGTACTGCTTCTTCAGTATCATCCTAAATTGGTTTAGTGGGTAACGCGTCAGTCTGGCGATCGGCCGTCCGTAGTTCAAATCTTGTTAACGGTTAGTAGATTTTTGGGGTTCTTCTTCACACCTGTCTGTCCAAAAATGAAAACAAATGGCATTTAATCTCCATCTCAATATCTTTCTGTGAATTCGTTTCATGGTTGAGTTACAGGTGCTAAACGACTTTGGGTGTAAAAGTAAATATTCAAATAAGTAGCCTAATCAGCAGTTCATTTTCGCCAAGATTGGAGACCAAAGCACTATGCTACTTAATCCTTATTCAGTAGATTTGCTGCTATTCACAATCCTTTGCATACAGCATGCTTGTTGTAACACGGGTATAAATTCCGGTAACTCCAAAGGTTCTATTTCGTCGGCAACAACGAATGCAAACACCGCGAGATCCGCCATTGTTTACACGAAGTTGACCGTGTCCGACTTGTCTGCAGCCGTTTTATGCTCCACCCCTACAGTCGGCGTAAGATCACGCTGACGTAAGCAAGTCAGACTCAGACAGGCGCAGACAAGTCGAACGCGCCTAATAAAGTTGGGAGGAGGAGCTAAATGACGTAGCTGTCTGACGCACGTGAAACACCTGCGGGTCAGTTGTGATAGATCTAAATATTATCTACCCTGATACAGTTATGGGCCTTGAGTTTGACATGTGTGGTTTATGAATGATCATTTATTTAATATACAGTAGAATTAGACAATATAAATATTATATATGGTCATTTAAAAAAACAAATCATCTAATAGATTAACAGTTAATAAATAAATAAACAAATAAATACATTTTGTTAAAAAGTTAATTGGTACAGATTTCATTTAAGATTTAATTAACTGCACTTTATAAGAGAATGTGTTTATTGTTAATAAAACATTTCAAGCTTTAAATATGACTAATTTCTCTCTTGATCACCCCTTTACTAAAAACACCAGCACTAAATAAAACATGGCACTGCTGCAGGCCCCCTGGCCCACAGGAGTCGTCCCGTGGTGGTCATGGCCCCGAGGAGCCGTGGTGGGCGTCCCTTATTTTCATTTCTGAAAGGTGGCAACCCTAAGTCTAACAGATGAAATCTTTTTGTTAAAATGCTACAGATTTGTACAAATGTGATACGATTCATTTAAATATGTGAAAGAATGATTTTTTCTTTTTAAATATTACATTACTGGCAGTTTGTACAGACATGGGACAAAGTTAATGATTTGTTCAGAAATGTCATAAAGGTGTTAATTTGAACAAAAATAAAACAAGTGACTTTAAACGAAGTTCTGCAAATGTGCTCATTGATACAGAGCAGTGAAGAAAGAGAGATGAGTCAGAGAGACATGTGATAGCTCAAATGTTGAAACTGAATTATAGGAACAAAAAATGTTGTATGTTTAAGTAATTAGGTTTCTACCATGTCAATCATTACTAATATTTATTGTGAGGCTTCACTAACAACAATATGATATAACAGTAACCACTAACCTGAGCAGACAGCCTTATTATTATCATTACTGTTCTTATTATTAAAGGTGAACTTTGTGACTATGTTATTCAGTCAGTTTGTATCAAAGGTAGCCCTTCTAATTACTCGGTACCCTTGAAGTAGCTCTCAGGTTCAAACAGGTTGGTGACCCCTGGTCTAAAGCAACCTGTGATGCAGTGTGTGGTTCTACATGGTTCCTGTCTAGTAAATGGTTTTCAAACAAAGCAGAGCTCTCCTTTGCCCCGGAGGAATCTCTGCTCTGCTGGTGTATCAACCAGAGATTAACATTTAACATTTAATACATCAGTAGTTTACACTTCTTAACTTGTCTCTGTTCTTATTTGATTTATTTATTTATTTGATAGGGACAGTGCACATTAATGAACATCTATTCAGACAGCAATAGACGTAAATATGATGGATTATACCAACAATGCTAATTTGCATCCACTAGGCAGGTAACACAAAAACATGATGAGACATAGGACAGGACAATAGATTACAATAAGAGGACAACATAAGACAGTACATTACTGAGAAGACAAAAGTCAGTGGTTACAAGACTGGTTTGCTTTCAACCACTGCTTGAGGTGAGATTTGAAGGTTTGTAATGTGGGACACTTGTTCAATGGAGAATGGGACATATTTCAGACTGGAACCAGTCAAACATGTTTCACTCCAAATATTTCTCTTCAATGTGCTCAGAGCTGCTGCTGCTGTCTCTACAGCTGATGATGGGATTTGTTGTCCTCTCAGTCCCCCAGGTGGAGGTGGATTCAGGGGTGGAGTCTGTCCAGCTGACCTGCAAAACCGCAGAGCTGCCTGAAGACGCTAAAGTGGAGTGGAAGAACAGAGACAACAGGAAGGTCCATGTGTATCAGAACGGCTCTGACCAGCTTGAAGACCAGAACCAGATTTACAGAAACAGAACGAAGATGAATGAAGACCTGCTGAAAACTGGAGACCTCAGTCTGACCCTGAAATACCCCACAGAGAAAGACTCCGACATCTACACCTGCACCGTCTACAACAAGGAGGAAAACATCCTGATGAAGAAACAAGTGAAGCTCAATGTCAGAGGTCAGTACTGTAGATACAGGTCAGAGGTCAGAGGTCAGAGGTCAGTACTGTAGATACAGGTCAGAGGTCAGAGGTCAGTACTGTAGATACAGGTCAGAGGTCAGAGGTCAATGATTTTCCATCTTTCTGTCCAAACGATTCATGCTGATTGTTAAAATGGATTTTTTCTACCAATGTATTTGTAGTTATTCCAGTTCCCATCTCATCTGTGGTGATTAGATGTTACATTAGTGTTCATTACAGATTACACTCAGATCTACTGCTGCAGAGCGTCTCGTCCAGTTTCCAGCTTTAGTCTCTTGTAGTTTACCTTTAGACAAGTTGTTCAGTCAGGTAGGTCATCCACCAGAAGTTGTTCTTTCACAGCTTTTTGATGTGAGGTGACAGTGTTAACCAATGCACCTCATTAAAAACAGAATTAATAAAGATAATAATAATGAGTGCATTGATGACTCTGTCTTCTGAGGGTCTTTAAGATAAGATAAGATAAGATTAGACATGTTTATTGATCCCACGTATGGGAAATTAACTTGTCACAGTAGCATTGAATTGATTTGAAAAATATATACGACAAAATAACAACGTTTTGAAAATATATAGAGAAATATGAAGACATTCTGTATATACACTGTGGTGGTGGAATAAAAAATTTACAAATAAATAGATTGCTAAAACTTTCGACAAAAATATAAGTTGGTGAGGTAGTGGTTTGTGCAAAAAGGCAGATTTATTTGTGCAAAAGTACAGTTATTATTGACTCAGGCTGGTGTTGTACAGCCTGATGGCAGCTGGAATGAAGGACCTGTGGTAGCGTTCCTTCTTGCAGCGTGGATGCAGCAGTCTGCTGCTGAAGGAGCTGCTTAGGTCTCCTACAGTCTGATGCAGTGGGTGAGAGGGGTTGTCCATGATTGATGTCAGCTTGGCTAACATCCTCCTCTCACTCACCTCCTCGATGGAGTCCAGAGAGCAGTCCAGGACAGAGGCGGACCGTCTGACCAGCTTGTTCAGTCTCTTCCTGTCCCTCTCTGAGCTTCCACTGCTCCAGCAGACACCTGCATACAGGATGGCAGACCCACCACAGAGTGACTGTAGTGGGTCTTTATATACTCTTCTGATGCTTTTAGAGGGTTTTCAATAATTAGTGGTTTGCTGATGTGAGACCAGAAGAACTTGGTACAATGTCAAAGTACAATGCCTTGGGACCTGCACAAGAAGTACACTGGCTTCTGATTCCCTGTGGATGGATTTAGAACAATTCACTTTCAGTCATGGTTATTAATTGGTTTTTGTATAGGTCACTGTATAATGACAGTAAAGGCTAATATGAATTATTGTTGGTAATTAATGATGTTCAGGATGATAACTGAAGATCATTGTTTACATGAATCATACATCATCACAGATTAGATCCTAAACTGATCGTACACACAACTGAAGAACTTTTGTGGCATTAATGAATAATTAGAGAGCTCCTGTTTGTTCTTGGGTAAGAAGACCCTCGACCATACATGAACACAAGAAAGACAATCTGCTGCTGGTGCTGGGGAATAAGAATGAAAAGGAATGAACCTGATTAAGACACAGGGAAATGTTCTGAAATCATTCATTCACTTCATAAATAGATAGTTTAACATTTAACATTTAATACATCAGTAGTTTACACTTCTTAACTTGTCTCTGTTCAATGGAGAATGGGACATATTTCAGACTGGAACCAGTCAAACATGTTTCACTCCAAATATTTCTCTTCAATGTGCTCAGAGCTGCTGCTGCTGTCTCTACAGCTGATGATGGGATTTGTTGTCCTCTCAGTCCCCCAGGTGGTGGAGGTGGATTCAGGGGTGGAGTCTGTCCAGCTGACCTGGAAAACCACAGCTCACCTGCCTGAAGACGCTAAAGTGGAGTGGATGGACAGTTACAACTGGAAGGTCCATGTGTATCAGAACGGCTCTGACCAGCTTGAAGACCAGGACCAGATTTACAGAAACAGAACAAAGATGAATGAAGACCTGCTGAAAACTGGAGACCTCAGTCTGACCCTGAAATACCCCACATGGATACACAACAACACCTACACCTGCACCGTCTACAACAAGGAGAGAAACATCCTGATGAAGAAACAAGTGAAGCTGAAAGTGGAAGGTTTGTTTGTTTTCTTTCTTTCTTTCTTTCTTTCTTTCTTCCTGTCTTTCTTTGTCTCTAACCGTCTTGTGTCTCCTCTGCAGACAGAGTCCAGGTCCAGGATGAGACGTCTCCTCTGATGGCTGAAGAGTCAGTTTGATCAGGTTGTTGATCTTTGATTATTGATCAGTGAAGGATCTGATGATGAATTAAAAGAAGATAAAGCTGCTGGTGGATCAGAGTTCATGTCAGCGACCTCCTCCTGCTTCAAGTAAAACCCTCAAAGTCAGTCAACACGTTTGGAAGAGGGAACTAATGAACTTCATTCAGTTGTCCAGCAGAGGGCAGTCCTGACTGAAACCTTCAACAAGACACAAGTTAACATGAGGTTTTTAACATTTCTGTGACTTCTGATGTGTTGATGAAACCAGGACTGAATGACGGAGGACAGATTTAAATGAGCCTTTCAAAACCAACTGTAGCGCCTTTAGCCTGATGTAAGAACACACTATGACACTAACATTCCCTCTAGGTTCAGAGAGCTGCTAATAGTTAGTCAAGTACAATACCATGAAGTTAACAGTTGACAGTTTATTGCCACAGTATTTTTTTTTGCAGTGCATGAAAATGAAAAATACAAAAAAAAAAATAAAAAAATAGAGTTCAGTTCAGTTCTGTGTTTTATGTGTGCAACGTTCTGATCATGTGGTTACTACCCGGGTAGATTTTTGTGTTATGTTCTTATCTGGGTCACGAGTGAAGTGAGATGATGTCTGAAGTTCCTCTGAATGGATTCCACGGTTGGCCGGGCCGTGCACCGTTCCCTCTGATTCGCTCGTCCTCTCTGGCTCGCCACCGAACCCCCTCGGTTCAGAATCTGAATCAGTTCTAATCCGGCAATAAACCAGTCTACACATAGCCTAGAATCTAGACGCGCCCCTAGCGGCAGCAAATTACATTTGCTTCCAGAGTCAGTCTAGTTACTCTCCGTTGACTTGAGAGTTTGAAAAATCCAAGATGGACCGGGCCAATCACGAGTCGGTGGGCGGGCTTAACACGATGACGACTGACCTGCGACCATAAGTTCCGTGAATTACGCGTGAGTTCCCCATCCTGCTAGAACTACCAGAGCGATGGCTGCTGCTAGCGAACAACTTTCTTTCCAATCGGCTTTGGCCGCCACTCTGAAAGACTTGAAGTTAAGCTTTTCTCTGAGAAAAGAACAAGAAACTGCACGGAGGTCGTTCTTACAGAAGAAGGATGTATTTGGAGTTTTGCCAACCGGATACGGCAAAAGTTTGATCCACAGCTTAAAAATGATTAATGCAGGAGAAACTCAACCTGTAGGCGAACTCATAAAAAAAACAAAAAAAAACAGGATGCAACAAGAACTATTTAATATCTATTAGGATAAGTTTTTTCCACAACACATGCAAGGAACTCTCTTTTCCGTCGCTCTGACTACGTCACCTTCTTCGTTGCTCTGATTGGTTGTAGCGCTATCCTATTGCGTGGAGAGGGAGTTTGAAAGACAACCGTTTATCCCACCCCTCCGGTTGAGCCCTGTCTATGGAGAGTGACCAGACCCTACATTTAATGTGGGTCTGGCTCGTCAGGCTAGTCTACACATAGAGTGCAGAACAAATAATCATTACTCTCATTTCTACTTCAAATCATCATCTTTATTTTAACAAAACACTATTTATATTTTTAAACAGCTCGATTAATCAAAACATCAACATTTATCTTTTTAACCCTTTCAACCGTAAGCTAACAGTGTTAAATTGTTCAGTGCAGTAAACACATTATGCGCATTAACCAAAATACACTTTTTATATCACAACGGCATCATGTGCCATCTCTTTCTCTCTCATATGCTACAGTAGTGGCCATTTAGCTTCACCAGCTACACCATTAGCATTCCCAGTACAGGTAATACCTGAATTAGCTTAACAGCGTCGGCCGCGGTTAGCATTAGATATCGGGGGACTCCGACTGGTTTTATGAATTTTTTCACATCATGCTAATATCAACAGCTAACCTCGGGGCTTAGCCTCGTAGCATGTAGCATCTTTCTTAGTGGAGTTCTCACAGAGGCTCAACACGGTGAAACCGGCTCCTTTCTCTCTCACACACACTCACTCTCTCTCTCTCACACACACACACACTCAGAGTATATCCATAAGTCATTCCCTTTTTACAAGGTGTTGCACTTACAAAATATAAGATTCGAGAGGGTCTTATCTGGAAGCCGAGCACGATGTGGCCTCATGATGATCCCACCATGACTGAAGACCCTTTCAACTGGGGCACTTGAGGCCGGCACTGAAAAAACTCTCATTGCAACAGGAAAAAGTGCAGGGAGGATACCCCTGTTTGCATCCCAGAAGGACAGACAAGCCTGCCCACCACAAAGACCAAAATAGTTATTTACTTGTGTCTCTGGGTTGGTGGTTGTGTCCTGCTTGCGGCGTTTTCTGTACTCTGAGAATAAGCCAGTGCTCTCTTCTTCCTGGTTTTCATTTTCAACCTCTTGGAATCCAGGACTCTGGGATGTTGTGTCAGGTCGCACCTCACGTAGAATCAGATCTAATGAAAACAAAGACAACAAAGTTAATTTAATTAAAAAGGGCAAGTGTGAAAGCCCATGATTGTTAGAAAGTGAACTTCCTCATTCATTATTTCACAGCTCAGTTTGATATGCTCGCAAAAATCAGCTCTAAAAATGTATTATATTATTTATACAACTGTTGTGAATTTAATTTCCATAATTTGATAACAGTGACATGCCTAACTTTATATCATGTAAAATAAAAAATCACTGACCTTTCACCGTGCCAACAATGTCATTCTTTATGTCATCAGTGACAAGCACATCATGCTGAAGCCACATCATGGAGAAAGCTGGGTCCAGGACAGCTGATCTGATGTAGAGTGGGTCAGCAAATGGCAGCTCTTCTCCTGATGCTGCTGATAACATTCTGACATTAACAAAGATCCCCCGGAATCTTTTCTTGAGAGAGCATTGCAGGCTATGGATCATGCTTCCCAGGAAGCGCACTTGCTGTTTGAGTTTTTCCCAAATGGTGGTTTAGTGACAATACACAGGGGAGGACAGAGCTGACTGTCACAATCTTCTCTCCCTGAGTAAGATCGGTGGCCTCGGCAAATGGCTGTAGCACATCACAAAGCTCCTTCATCAGATTCCACTCCCTACTTGAGAAGAGCAGCTCATTGTGGCCTGTGTCCTGACCAACACTGCACAGTTCCTGATGACTGAATGAGAGCACTGCCTTGACTTTGCGGAGATTGGGATTCCACCGTGTATTCACAGCAGCGGGTATCCCTCGTTGCCCAAATGTATCTTCAAATGCATCTTTAAAGGTGCTGGATGTATGCAGGAGAGAGCTCAGTTTGGAGCATTTTGCAAAGGTACTGTTCATGATCCGTGCATCCTTGAGACCATCACCAACAGTTAACTGCAGCGTGTGGGCAAAGCATTGCTGACGTTTAGGACTTCCTCTGTTGATCATGCGGTCCACAGTCTCCCATTCACCTCTGGAGAGGTCTTCCCACAACTCTGCATCATCCAGATTGTCGTCATCAGTTACTTCACCATCTTGCTCTTTTGGAAAGCACACTGTGAATGCTCGCTTCATATTAGCGGCATTGTCACAGATAACAAAGTCAAGTTTGTGTCTGATGTCATATTCGTCACATATGGAATCAAAGGCTTCTGATATCCGTTCTCCTGTGTGAGTTCCTTTGAATCTGCTGCAGGCAAGCAAGCATGATTTCAGCTGTACTCCCTCAGATGTTGCCAAAACATGGCCAGTGACTCCCAAAAAGCCACGCATTCTCCTGTCTGACCAAATATCCACTGTAACTGATACATGGTCTGCACTTGCAAGAAGCACTTTGATTTTCTCTTTCGTCTCTGCAACAAGGGATTCTATCTTTAAAGTTATTGTCCTACGACAGGCAGGCTGGTACTTGGAGTCAGCCACAGACATGAAGTGTCGGAAATGTCCATTCTCAGTGATTGAAAGAGGCATGCTACACCCTATCACCAGGTCTCTTAGAATGGCATTTGTTATGGCCTTCTGTCTTGGATGATTAACTGAATAGGCTTCCTGAGGACGAGACTGGAGGAACTGGGAGATTGCAGGCTGTGTAGATTAGATTAAGATTAGATTAAGTGTCTATCGGCCAAGTATACTTGTGTATACAAGGAATTTGGTCTCTGCATTTATCCCATCCGTGAATTAGTGAACACAAAGTAGTAGTATCAGTGCTGCAGTTTCTTGTCCTTTCAGACTCTGCATATCTGTGAAACAGAAGCAAAAACAAGAATGGGATGTCAGACATGAAAACATGATATATGGTTAAAAAAATAGTTGTTTGAGGCTTTTTGTAGTTTTTATTTACTATCTTGCTTAGCATCAAAATCCTCCAGACTTGGCCCTTCTACACTGATTCTTATTAGTGGACAGTGTTGGGGAAGTTACTTTTAAAAAGTAGTGTTTGCTCATTACTCGTTACTTCTTAAAAAAGTAGCCCATTACTTTACTTAGTTACCCTCTATGGAAAGTAACTTGTTACGTTTATGTTACTTTTATGTTGCTCGACTTTGGGCAGAACCCAATATCTGTTCCTAAATGTGTAGGCCTACATGAAGTTCTACTATGGAGGACATAATAGGTATTTCTTTTGTGCTCTTCATTATTAAAAATGCCACAAACAGAGCACTTCACAAGAAAACATTGGGCTATTATAGGCTTCAACACCACCACACACCAGCCCTATGAAACAATATCAAATAGCATAGCCTCGATACATCTTAAGGGCATAGGTGAACACAAAATAGGCCTACATGAGGGCTTATTTTATAGCCTTATAATCTTTCATTAAACAGGCACTCCTCCGAAATTTGGTGCAAAGCTAGTGTAAATCGTATCAATAGGCTTGTAGTTGAGTTAACGGCAGTGAACAAAAGTTTCTCACCTTACACTCACATTCCTCCACTTCGTTTCAACGAGTTCGAAGTAGCCTAATGTGAATACCTCCATCTAGAGGCCCTGCATTGGGATTGGGACCCGCCGGGTCCCGCGGGACCCAACGCAAATCTCGCGGGAGCAGGAACTTGAACTTTGCTGTGGGCGGGAATGGGCGGCCAAAAAAAAAAACACTGCGTGATCGGGAGGTAGCCTAGCGACATGATGGAGATGTCATTACTACTACTATTCATCTTCCTGACCAGTGCGTCAGAATACATGCAGGCCAGGGAAACGCAACAAACAACCCCATGAATCTCTTTAATAATAGCAATACAAATACGTTTTTTTTTTTTTTCCCTGCGGGACGGGAGAAGACACAAAATCAATGCATCTCTATTATGTGCGGGAATAAATTCTCAGAGTTTTACGGGAGCGGGCGGGATGAAGAAAACAGTCCCGCGCAGGGCTCTACCTCCATCCCTCAGATGTTAGCGTTGGCTGCGTCTCGCTTGCTATGATTGCTCTTCATTGCCACCAGCCTCTGTCACGTAGGCTGTCGTGTGAAGCTTGTGCTAACTACGTTACGTTACCAAATTTTCAGTAGTAGCGCATTACACTACTTTTCACCCGAAAAAGTAGTTACGTTTTACACACAACACTGTTAGTGGACGATGCTGCTTGTGCCTGATGTTAATGGCTACTTTAGCTAATATTACATTAGCTAACTACCAACTAGCCAGATAACATTAACAAATTGACAAGCACTTACTGGGCAGAATGGGTCTTCAAATGTCGTCAAATGTTGTCGTCTGGCTGTCTGCGATGTTGGTGTTGCATGTCTTGCATAGCGCTGTTCTTCTTTCGCCATCTTGGGAATAATTCTTAAAGCCGAAAGCAATCACCCTAGGTACCCCTCTGGCTGACATGTTGATGTGATATCTCTGATCTAAGTGGGCGTGGTGTACGTAAGATACGAGAGGGCATGACCGGGACCAGAGCCCGTCTACGGAGAGAGCCTCGCCACTCTCTATTAAGTCCCATTGTAACGAACAGTTCAGAAGCCGGAAGTTCACTGAGAGTGGAAGTTCTCCCCTTATTAGACGTTCTCTGTCGGGACTGATGATAGTGTCGTGATCCAGTCATGACACGCTATTCTCAGCCTGCGCTCCAGCTGGGTAATCAACTTTATTTCTTTAAATAATTTATATATTTTATATTCAAACTGAAAACATGATGTGAATAACGCAAGTCATTCCAGTCATCGTGTCTCAAGTCAAGTCCCGAGTCTTTAACTTCAAAGTCCGAGTCAAGTCTCAAGTATTTTAGTTTTTGTCAAGTCAAGTCACAAGTCATAAAAATAGCGACTCGAGTCGACTCGAGTCCAAGTCACAAGTCCCCATGTCTGGTAATACCTGAATTAGCTTAACAGCGTTAGCCGCGGTTAGCATTAGCTTCGCGCTAGCTCGTTAGCGATCTTTTTACAGTTGGTTTTCAAGGTTCACAATGATACAACAGGTACCACGGTGGGTTTAAAACAGTAGGAAAAGATATCGGGGGACTCCGACTGGTTTTATGAATTTTCTCACATCATGCTAATATCAACAGCTAACCTCGGGGCTTAGCCTCGTAGCATGTAGCATCTTTTTTAGCGGAGTTCTCACAGAGGCTCAACACGGTGAAACCGGCTCCTTTCTCTCTCACACGACTTCCCTTAATAACAGAAGACTTATCAAGATACTGCCCGAGGATTAATCATTGATTTACGTGGTTTTTGTCACGTTACATGCCCCAGTTCGTCAGCTTTTACATGCAGCTCAGCTCTGAGTAAGATGGCGCTCGGCGCAGACTGAGGTCACGTTCAAGGGTCAGAGTGAGGTCACGTTCAAGGGTCACGGCACTACGCACAGGGCTGGTGCGCCACTTTGTGGTGGGGCTAAGATACTACACTCAAATAACATACGTTGGTTTAGTAACCATGTGGGTTACACAACATTTAAAGACATGAAGTGTGCAATGAGCCGTGGTCACCAGCAGGAGGCAGAAGACTGCAGAGGAGAGAGTGAAGAGGTTACTGTTATAATTACAGGGTTAATGAGGAAACCACACACATCCTTTACTCAGTGATAAATCACATGTTCAGACTGAGCGTCTAGAAACTGAGGAATCTGTTGAACTCACAGTAAAGTAGCAGTCAGCTTCCTGGCTGCTCCGCCCACCTGTGTGTGTGTCATCAAATGTTTTATTTAACTTTTTCCAGATCAGAGAATAATCAGTGATGAAAATAACCTTCAAACAGTGTGAACAGTGTGGGTGGAGCTGAGCTCTTTCCTTCATGTGATAACTATCCAACTCTTCTTCTGTTCATTCTAACAAGATCGTATTTAAAATAAAATCAACAGACATCACTTCAGTTTACGACTGGATTCTATTTAGTTGGTGAGAAATGAAACGTTTCTACAGGTGAGGAAAAGAAACTGTCTACCTGCTGCAGTCAGAGATCAGCTGATGGTGGGAGTGTTTAGCTGGTGGAGACCAAACATAGAGCCAAAAGAGACAGCGTACCAGAGGTGGCAAGTAACGAAGTACGAATACAATAAAGACATTCATTCAATCATCTTGTGGTTGCTAACCACCTCGCCACTGGTCCACCCCTCAATAAAGACAGTAATACTGAAAGTCCACCTGACCCCACTATTTGAGAACTACTGGTCTAATGTGAAAAAAACTAATTCATGTGTGGTGTGGTTTCTAATGCTATCATTAGCTTTTTGAGGATTTTTTGGAAGCTAGTTTACAACGTTAGCAATGATGGGAACACACAGTTTTGATAGTTTATAGCTAACACTAGCTAGCGGTTTAAAAACAACACCCCAGTAATACTCATTCATTATTAAAAATGATCCAAATGCTCATACAGGACATCTGGTCAATTAAGTCTAGATTATTCTGATAGAACTTTTTCATTTTGCAAAATTATCAACGGATGAATTGTTTCATTAATGGCAAAATCATTTTTACTTTTTACTTAAGTTCATTTCAGAGCCTGTACATTCTTACTTTTACTTGAGTAAAGGAGTTGAATCAGTACTTTTACTTTTACCAGAGTATTTTTTTTACACAAGTATCCGTACTTTTACTTTAGTACAGAATGTGAATACTTTTGCCACCTCTGGGTGGAGGAGCTCCAGGACAATGGCTTTGAACGCAGAGCTGAAGTTCACAAATGGGACCCGTGTGTAGGTCCCTGCAGAGTCTAGGTGGTGCAGGATGTAGTGAAGAGTCATGTTGAGTGCATCATCCACTGACCTGTTTGTCCTATAGACAAACTACAGGGGGTCTAGCAGGGGAGCAGTGATGTCCTTCAGATGGGCCAGCACCAGTCACTCAAAGGATTTCATGACCACAAACGTCAGGGCGACTGGTCTGCAGTCATTTAATCCTGTGACAGGGGACTTCTTGGGGACCGGGTTGATGGTGGAGTGTTTGTGTTGGGCCTGTGTACTATGAGCACTACATATTGGGGTTTGACTATAAATAATTAATAATTATCAAAAATAATCATTCATTATTACATAATTGGATCTAAATTACTAGATCACCTCGGGGCACCACCCATCTGAGAAGGGAAAAGATAGCCAGTTTATTAAATCAGTCTTATAATTCTTTTCAGTTTGGTACTCTAATTAATAATTAACGTAATAACTATAACCAAAATGAAGGAATTTGTGTGCATGGTGTGTTACCACGCGTGTGTGTGTCTGTTTGTGTTTCTGAGACAGGGGGTATGTTCATGACATCACTGTGACTCCTGTGATGCCAGTTTACTTTCAGAGTGAAACTGCTGAACCTGACACAAACTGGATGAAGAGGTGTGAAAGTATGAGGAAACTGAACGTATTCCTCTTTCCTCATCTTGTGGCATCTTATGGGATGCTGTGTCAGGCCGGAGTATTTTCTGTGCTACCATGTCACTTCAGAGTGATGTGTTGTCAAGAATTATCCAGTTTGACAATCAGGAGACGAGAGCTCGTCCCCTTGTAAATTACAAACTTGCTCCCATTAGAGATGTTTGGGACAAATGTGAAGAGCATTTGTCCCAAACATGTACAAACCAGGGCCTATACTTGCATTTGCAATTTTGAGCTGAATAAAGTTTGGTTTCGTTTTTTTTTTTTACCTCTATCCTAGCATAAATATGTACGACTCAGTTTTGACCCGTAACACAACAGATGTCACTATGGTTAATAATATTAAGTAAAAAAAACCTCCACATGTAATTTATTTTTGGTGGTATGTTCTAATATTAATCTATGATAGTCAGACAGAATAACTGCCCATTGTCTTCACTATAACAAAGATAAGAAGGGAATTTAAATATTTTTTCAAATGAAAACAAGTGGTGTATTCTAAGATAAAAAGGTTGATGATTTGGGGCTGGATTAAGTCATGGGTCAGTTTTGACCTGCTAACACAAAAGATGTGGGCAGCTTCCTAACACATTACAAGGGATATATATATCTATATATATATAGATATATATATATATGTTATATTAATTGTTGCTACAGTGTTAAAAGCTCGATCCATCTTTGTTTTTATTTTTATCAAGAAAAATTGGTGCACTGCACCTTTAGAAAAATAGAGCTGTCTCTTTAAGAAAGGATGTAGTCTTGAGTTGTTGTTGAAGTTGTGTGTGGCTGTGGATGTGTACCACTGAACTGAGGGTTTGTTGTAAATATAAAGTAAAAATAAATAAAGAAGAATGCTGTTTGTAATAATAATTTTCAATGGCACGCTATCTACCCCCACACCTTCACAATCTGCCAGTCGATCGCAGTCGACATAATGAGCACCCCTGATCTAGAGAAACCCTGGGGGGGCATGACAGAAAATAACTGAGAACCACTGCTCTAGATACAGGTCAGAGGTCAGAGGTCAGTACTGTGGATACAGGTCAGAGGTCAGAGTTCAACCATATTCTTACCACATCCTGGGTAACCTGTGGGGCAGACATCCAGATGAGTGATACATAATTCCAGGTGTTGGAGTGAAAGGATCTTACACAATTTTCAACTAGAGAAATGCCAACATATCTATATGTCTATAGATATATATAGATATATTTTGTTTTATTTTCAGTCATTTTCTATTATTATTTCTGTATTCTCTCTCTCTTTTTACATTTTTTTATGTTCTTTCTTTCAGGTCTCTGCTCAGTTTTCTCATAATTCCTCAGTGTCATGTTGTGTTCAATGTACTTCAACCAGGGAAAAATATCAGACCTGTTTGAACTCTTAGACATTCAGGAGTTTGGACCAGAGTAGTGGTGTTCATGTGGAGCTCATTCTGTTCTTTGTTTTTAACCCACAGAACCGTACATTTTTCCAGTCGAGGCCCAGGTTCTCCTGGTTGTCATCATTGTTGTGATCGTTGGTGGTGTCATTGTGGGTCTTGGAGTGTATTTGAGAAGATTCTTCAACAAAGGTATCACAGTGTTAGTAGATGAAGACAATAGACACGATTGTGGCAGCACGAGGTATGGGGATGGGAAAATGCCCTTTAAGGCAGTGTTGATATTTAATTTGTTGCCAGACAACGCCACCCTGGGAATTTCCCCCAGGGATTTCTTTTAAGGGGACCAACCCAAATGAAGGAAGGCGCTGAGGTCCGTTATGCAATGAGGCAGAGACGGCAGTTCAATGATACAAAATACTTTTATTTATACAAATTTCTGTTTTAAAACCAGTGTAAGAAAATCACTCACTGAGGGGACATGAGGGGAGCCAATCAGTGCTGAGACCTACTGTGAAAAAAACTGCATCCAAAGGAAGGGGGATCCCAGGAACACCACACATGAAGCAAATAAAAGTAAAAAAAAGAATCAACCAAGTACAAATGCAATATAAGGGGACACCGTGACCAGGACACCAATCCACCACCGTAGGCTCAGCACCTGAATGGGGGAGACCAGAGAGCTCAAGTTAGGAAAAAATAATGAAACAAAACAATAACTAATAACAAAAGAGGAATCAGAACAATTAAATATACAGAATCTATAGTGATTAAACACACACAATAACAAATAAGCAAAACTCTATGAGATGCAACCCATAATAACCCAAAAAATAAACACAAAGGTAACAGAATAATCGTATTTATGGGTTGCAACAAAAAACAAGAAATTAAAGAAATTACCACAAAGGAACAAAATCAATTATTCCCGCACTGTCCTCTCTCACGCAAGCACACACACGCACTTTAAGATGTGACTGCACCAACAATAAAAGAGACAGCGTCGCCGAGCCACCGCTTCGTCCAGGGTGGGAGCAACGGGAAGAAGCACGAACACTGTCGCCAGCCGAGTGAACAGGCGAGGCGATCAGAAGCCGAGTGGACCCCGGCGGAGCAGCAGCGGTTCTACGGGCGGTCAGTCACCCTACGATAAAACAAACAAATAAACAAACAATGAGCAACGTACAGATGGCTGGAGGAGGAAGCTGAGGCCACTGCACTACATACCGGTCGTGGACACAGAGGGATAAACGCTGCCGGAGAGGGACCAGCGGTGAGCAGGGAGTGGCTGGCATAGGGAGCGGTGAGCATCGCGCAGCCAGCAGCAACACCCAAGCGAACCTTTACAAAACAATAACATCAGCACTGGATGGGCGACACAGGGGAGAAATGCAGCCGACCTGCAGCTTAGCTGACAGTCACCATGACAACTAACTATGCTGCCACAATCGCATAATGAATGAGCCTCGTCTCATGTCCTTCGAGAGCGTCTGAAAACACTATTAAGTCAGCTCCATGATGAGCTGTTGAAATGTGCTCAGTAGTGGTGGGCGGATCGATCCAAATATCGACAACATCGATACCAAGATTGATCGATACCAATGTAATGAGATCGATACTTAAGTTTCGGTTTCTCTCGTTTCATTAGAGGCGACCTGATTCTATCTAAATGCCGCTGCTGTGACTGTCACGTGGCTCCGCAGCAGCAGGTGACCGAACACCGCCCACCGCTACCAGCAAGGCCCGGCCAGTAGCCAGTAGCAACGCATTACACACAGCCAGAGAAAGAGTGGGGCTGTTTGGTTATATTTTCGAGCCGAAAAACGATAGCAAGTTGTACTATTTGTAAAAAGCCTGTAAGATACAGTGGTAACACAACAAACTTGTATAAGCAGATGGAATTTTTTAAAATACCCCACCCCCCTGGCCCCGACAGAGCCCTGAAAAGAAGTTTTGTATTTTTGTATTATATTGTAGGCTACTTGCTAAACACTTCCTTACATTATTTATAATATTTGAGTGATCATTTTGTACATCCAAATCCAGAAAGAAGTGCAATGAAGGGAGAGATTTAGTTTTGTAATTGTATTGTAGTTTCCGAACACTCCTGAAAAAATATTTTTATTTGTTATTTTTTATTTTACTTGTCCTGATCATTTCGTGTTGTTTTTGAACAAAAACTTTTATTGTGATAATAAAGTATTTTCTATTTACTTATAAACTTTGCCCAAATTCTGTACTGGATTTGAACTGATTAATAATCCAAAAGGCAAATCACAAAAACACTTAACACTTGATGAAAATTAATTCAGATTTAGATTGGTTTCTGACTGATGATGCATCCACCGTAATTATTAAAAAAGTATCGATATCGGTATCAGCGATACTAGCCATGTATTTACTTGGTATCGGATCGATACCAAACATAGCCGTATCGAACACTTCTAGTGCTCACTGCATTGGTGACTCCCTGAAGCATTCGGTTGAATTCCCAGAATCCAAAGGGGCACACAAAAGCGATTTTGTGCAAGTCACATCTCAATTTGATTGTACCCAGACCTCTCCATCACGGAAAACCACTTGGATCCAGCAAGAGCGGAAAATGACTTCTCCAGTGTTGGCAACGTATAAAAGTCTTTTATTGTTTGCAGGTTTAATTTCCTAGTCCACGCAAGGGCGTACATCGCCATTCTTCTTTCTCACCACCACAACAGGTGAAGAGAATGGAGACTCTGATTCCTGGATAACGCCTGCATCAAGAGGGTTTGGAGGTGCCTCTTCACTGCTTCATAATCCTGAGGATGAATTGGACGAGGTCTCTGTTTGATGGCTGTCTCTTTCTTCAGCTTGATGTGGTGCTGGTTTTTTGTTACATGAGTTTAACTCAAGGAGCTATCTGCTAATACATCCCAGTACTCACTGAGAAAGAAAAGCTTTAAACCACAGGTAAGGTTCCCAGGGTCCCAGGGCTCACAGTGGTTCGCTGAACACTTGTGGACTTGAACAGTTTCCTTTTTAGCAGTTTGGCACAATATCAAATGTTTTTAACAATATTGGTCCATATCAGTGTCGTCCGTGTCACTGCTCTCTTCATGCTATTGCTCTGTTTTCTTCTCACTGCACGTCTATGTGGTTGTTTTTAAAGTGCTTTATGAATAAAGTTGAGTTGAGTTGAGTCTACCTGACCTGCGCTAAGGGGCGGGGCATGAACTACTTAATGCCAGTAATGATTCAGCAGAATCAGAATGACCCAATGATTTTAGTTTTTCAAACTCAGACCTCTGGGATGAAATTAGTTAACAAATTAAATGCAAAATGAAATAAATAATGTGATTGCGAATGAAAAGAAAATTATGTTTAGTGAAAGGAAAATATTTCTACATAATATAACATTAGTTCCTATCTTCCTAGCATCCTAGCTAACTGTAGCACTTCCTTGTTTCCTAGCCTCCTAGCAAACAGTAGCCGTTCCTAGCTTCCTTGTAGAGCTGTCCCAAATGATTATTTTTCAAACGATTAATCTAGCGATTATTTTTTCGATGATTAGTCTTGAGTTGTTGAAGGTGTGCGTGGCTGTGGATGTGTGCCGCTGAACTGTGGGCATGTTGCAAATATAAAGTAAAAATAAATAAAGATGAACGTTTGTCTTGCTGTTTGTTTTGGATTTGCAACAGATAAATGGTTTAGACTAACATCTAAAAAAAAAAATTGGCGGCACGCGATCTACCCGCACTACCTTCGCGATCTAACGGTCGATTGCGATCGACGTAATGCTTGTGACCACGGCTCATTGCACACTTCATGTCTTTTAAATGTTGTGTAACCCACATGTACGGTGGCCGAGAAGGGTCACAACACATGCATATTCAACACAACACATGCATATTCAAAACCATCTGCAACGTCAAAAAAACACCAGCAAACTCAGAAATACACCTGCAAACTCACCTGAAAACGAACTGCAAACTAGATGAAAACGAACTGCAAACTAAATGAAACGAACTGCAAACTAAATGAAATGAACAGCAAACTAAATGAAACGAACAGCAAACTAAATGAAACGAACTGCAAACTATGACAACGGAAATGATGTTTCCAGGGGACCCATAGTCAGTGACGGACCCACATACCGTTTCCTCTGCTAGGTCCAACCTACAGTCTGTCCGAAATCACTCACTCATTCCCTACTCCCTAAATAGGGAAATAAATGTAGTGGACTATATAGTGAGCTCAACAGAAAAAAAAAACGGACACTTTCGGACACTTCTCTTGGCGCCGGTAATTACGTCATCGCTGTCGCACAATTAAAACGTACCACATTAATGTCTTCTCACATAATACTTGTCCATGTACTACTGCATTTTTATTAAATTAGAGTCTTTTGATTACTGTCCTGTACTTTTTATTTATTTTCTGCCATATTTAATTTACTTTCCGCGCCAAGAGAACTTCTGGCAATGCATGATGGGACATCTTGCTCCGGTTAGTGAGCATCGGATGTTCACTACATTTCGCGGTGAATTGTGGGATACATGCAGTGCACTATATAGTGGACACTAAACATTCGGACACCACTACAAAATGGCGTGGTCACTATATAGTGCACTATATAGTGGTTGGGGAGTGATTTCGGACACAGGTTGGACCTAGCAGAGGAAACGGTATGTGGGTCCGTCACTGACTATGGTCCCCTGGAAACATCATTTCCGTTGTCATAGTTTGCAGTTCGTTTCATTTAGTTTGCTGTTCGTTTCATTTAGTTTGCTGTTCGTTTCATCTAGTTTGCAGTTCGTTTCATTTAGTTTGCTGTTCGTTTCATCTAGTTTGCAGTTCGTTTTCATCTAGTTTGCAGTTCGTTTTCATCTAGTTTGCAGTTCGTTTCCAGGTGAGTTTGCAGGTGTATTTCTGAGTTTGCTGGTGTTTTTTTGACGTTGCAGATGGTTTTGAATATGCATGTGTTGTGTTGAATATGCATGTGTTGTGACCCTTCTCGGCCACCGTACACATGGTTACTAAACCAATGTATGTTATTTGAGTGTAGTATCTTGGCCCCACCACAAAGTGGCGCACCAGCCCTGTGCGTAGTGCCGTGACCCTTGAACGTGACCTCACGCTGACCCGTGCGTAACCTCAGTCTGTTGCGCCGAGCGCCATCTTACTCAGAGCTGAGCTGCATGTAAAAGCTGACGAACTGGGGTTTGTAACGTGACAAAAACCACGTAAATCAATGATGATTAGCATGATGTGAGAAAATTCCTTTCACTGAAGTATGTTCATAAAACCAGTCGGAGTCCCCTGATATCTTTTCCTAATGTTCTAAACCCACCGTGGTACCTGTTGTATCATTGTGAACCTTGAAAACCAACTGTAAAAAGATCGCTAACGAGCTAGCGCGAAGCTAATGCTAACCGCGGCTAACGCTGTTAAGCTACGGTAATTCAGGTATTACCTGTACTGGGAATGCTAATGGTGTAGCTGGTTAAGCTTGCCACTACTGTAGCATATGAGAGAGAAAGAGATGGCACATGATGCCGTTGTGATATAAAAAGTGTATTTTGGTTAATGTGCATAATGTGTTTACTGCACTGAACAATTTAATACTGTTAATTTATGCTTGAAAGGGTTAAAAAGAGATTTAATCTATGGTTAAAAAAAGATAAATACTGATGTTACAAGATAAATGTTGATGTTTTGATTAATAGAGCTGTTTAAAAATATAAATAGTGTTTTGTTAAAAAAAAGATGATGATTTGAAGTAGCCTAGAAATGAGAAGTAGAAATGAGAGTAATGATTATTTGTTCTGCACTCAATGTGTAGACTAGCCTGACGAGCCAGAGCCACATTAAATGTAGGGTCTGGGCACTCTCCATAGACAGGGCTCAACCGGATAATAGATATTAAATAGTTCTTGTTGCATCCTGTTTTTTTTTTTTTTCATGAGTTCGCCTACAGGTTGAGTTTCTCCTGCATTAATCATTTTTAAGCTGTGGATCAAACTTTTGCCGTATCCGGTCGGCAAAACTCCAAATACATCCTTCTTCTGTAAGAACGACCTCAGTGCAGTTTCTTGTTCTTTTCTCAGAGAAAAGCTTAACTTCAAGTCTTTCAGAGTGGCGGCCAAAGCCGATTGGAAAGAAAGTTGTTCGCTAGCAGCAGCCATCGCTCTGGTAGTTCTAGCAGGACGGGGAATTCACGCGTAATTCACGGAACTTATGGTCGCAGGTCAGTCGTCATCATGTTAAGCCCGCCCACCGACTCGTGATTGGCCCAGTCCATCTTGGATTTTTCGACATCTCAAGTCAACGGAGAGTAACTAGACTGCCCCTGGAAGCAAATGTAATTTGCTGCCGCTAGGGGCGCGTCTAGATTCTAGGCTATGTGTAGACTGGTTTATTGCCGGATTAGAACTGATTCAGATTCTGAACCGAGGGGGTTGGGTGGCGAGCCAGAGAGGACGAGCGAATCAGAGGGAACGGTGCACGGCCCGGCCAACCATGGAATCCATTCAGAGGAACTTCAGACATCATCTCACTTCACTCGTGACACAGATAAGAACATAACACAAAAATCTACCCGGGTAGTAACCACATGATCAGAACGTTGCACACATAAAACACAGAACTGAACTGAACTCTGCCCTTCTAGAAAGAAGGAGGAACATTTTCTTTTGAACTTTTTTTATTTTTATTTTATTATTTTTCAACATTTTTTTTTTTTGAAAGAGCTCTATTTTTTTATTTTTTTGTATTTTTCATTTTCATGCACTGCAAAAAAAAAAAAATATTAATCTGTGGCAATAAACTGTCAACTGTTAACTTCATGGTATTGTACTTGACTAACTATTACCAGCTCTCTGAACCTAGAGGGAATGTTAGTGTCATAGTGTGTTCTTACATCAGGCTAAAGGCGCTACAGTTGGTTTTGAAAGGCTCATTTAAATCTGTCCTCCATCATTCAGTCCTGGTTTCATCAACACATCAGAAGTCACAGAAATGTTAAAAACCTCATGTTAACTTGTGTCTTGTTGAAGGTTTCAGTCAGGACTGCCGTCTGCTGGACAACTGAATGAAGTTCATTAGTTCCCTCTTCCAAACGTGTTGACTGACTTTGAGGGTTTTACTTGAAGCAGGAGGAGGTCGCTGACATGAACTCTGATCCACCAGCAGCTTTATCTTCTTTTAATTCATCATCAGATCCTTCACTGATCAATAATCAAAGATCAACAACCTGATCAAACTGACTCTTCAGCCATCAGAGGAGACGTCTCATCCTGGACCTGGACTCTGTCTGCAGAGGAGACACAAGACAGTTGGAGACAAAGAAAGACAGAAAGAAAGAAAGAAAGAAGGAAAGAAAGAAAGAGACTGAAAGAAAGAGAAAGAAAGAAAAAGGAAAAAGGAATGAAATACAGAATGAAAGAAAGAAGATTGAAAGAAAATAAACAATCAAACCTTTCACTTTCAGCTCCACTGTTTTCCCTCTCGGGATGTCTTCCTCCTTGTTGTAGACTCTACAGATGTATTTTCCACTGTCTCTCTCTGTGGGGTATTTCAGGGTCAGACTGAGGTCTCCAGTTTTCAGCAGGTCTTCATTCATCTTCGTTCTGTTTCTGTAAAACTGGTCCTGGTCTTCAAGCTGGTCAGAGCCGTTCTGATACACATGGACCTTCCTGTATTTTCTGTCCCACCACTCCACTTTAGCATCTTCAGGCAGCTCTGTGGTTCTGAAGGGCAGCTGGACAGACTCCACCCCTGAATCCACCTCCACCTGACAGACTGAGAGGACAACAAATCACATCATCAGCTGTAGAGACAGCAGCAGCAGCAGCAGCAGCAGGTTTTCACGACTTTATTGAATGATTGTAGAGAAAGCTGAAAGACAGAAGCAGATGAGAGCAGAAGGAACAGGACAGAGATCTAGAAAGGTGTTGCAGATGATCAGAGTCTTGATGGTTGGTTGTTTGTCCATGTGCTGCTTCACAGTAATGTCTCCTGTCAGTGTGGAGCTGCTGTCTGCTGCTTTTCTATCTGTGGATCTAACATGACAGTGACAGTGAAGAAAAGAAGAGTTCAGATCCTAACATGTCTTCAGTCTCTTTGTCTCTCTGTGGTGTCAATGGATCTCAGCTCCATGCAGCATTTCAAACATAGAAAGAAAGAAAGAAAGAAAGAAAATAAATAAACAAACCTTTCACTTTCAGCTCCACTTGTTTCTTCATCAGGATCTTTCCCTTCTTGTTGTAGACGGTGCAGGTGTAGGTCTTATTGTCTCTCTCTGTGGGGTATTTCAGGGTCAGACTGAGGTCTCCAGTTTTCAGCAGGTCTTCATTCATCTTCGTTCTGTTTCTGTAAATCTGGTCCTGGTCTTCAAGCTGGTCAGAGCCGTTCTGATACACATGGACCTTCCTGTTGTAAATGTCCATCAACATATGGACGTCATCATATTCTCTGTCCATCCACTCCACTTTAGCATCTTTAGGCAGGAGAGCTGTAGTTTTGCAGGTCAGCTGGACAGACTCCACCCCTGAATCCACCTCCACCTGGGGGACTGAGAGGACAACAAATCCCATCATCAGCTGTAGAGACAGCAGCAGCAGCTCTGAGCACTTTGAAGAGAAATATTTGGAGTGAAACATGTTTGACTGGTTCCAGTCTGAAATATGTCCCATTCTCCACTGAACAAGTGTCCCACATTACAAACCTTCATATCTCACCTCAAGCAGTGGTTGAAAGCAAACCAGTCTTGTAACCACTGACTTTTGTCTTCTCAGTAATGTACTGTCTTATGTTGTCCTCTTATTGTGATCTATTGTCCTGTCCTATGTCTCATCATGTTTTTGTGTTACCTGCCTGGTGGATGTAAATTATCATTGTTGGTATAATCCATCATATTTACGTCTATTGCTGTCTGAATAGATGTTCATTAATGTGCACTGTCCCTATCAAATAAATAAATAAATCAAATAAGAACAGAGAAAAGTTAAGAAGTGTAAACTACTGATGTATTAAATGTTAAATATTAATCTCTGGTTGATACACCAGCAGAGCAGAGATTCCTCCGGGGCAAAGGAGAGCTCTGCTTTGTTTGAAAACCATTTACTAGACAGGAACCATGTAGAACCACACACTGCTTCACAGGTTGCTTTAAAACATGTACTGAAAACACATGAAGTGGTGGATGTGTGAGAAGAAGAAATGGAGACAGAAGACAATACTAGACTCACACTAGAGATAATGTTATTTCTCTGGCTAGGTTGGATCAGTTTTATTGTTTTAAACATCATTTTAATGTTTTTAAAGACTACAGAATGATGCCTATTGGTTTTACTGATCACTTGTTAGTTACTAGCAATGTTTTAATTTCTAATTTAAAGTCCAGGAGTGTGTACTGGCATTTTAACACGGCTCTGTCGGATGATTTCCATTTTAAAGATGTTTTAGATTCTTGGTGTCATAGCTATGATCAAGGTGTTGTACCAAGACACTGAAAGTGTACTGAAGATTAAAGGAGGTCTAAGTGCCCCCTTCAGAGTGTGTAGAGGGGTGAGACAGGGCTGCTCTCTTTCAGGTATGTTGTACACGTTATCTATTGAAGCTTTGCTGTGTAAAATAAGAACCACCATGGAGGGGTTGTTTATACAAGGCTGTAATGAGAAACATGTTTTATCTGCGTATGTCAACGATCTTATTGTTTTTATTCAGAACCAGGAAGAGGCCAGAAAACTGGAACACACTGTAAATGATTTTGGTGTGATATCATCTGCAAAAGTTAACTGGAAGAAAAGTGAAGCTCTGGCAGTTGGTAACTGGAAGAGAGGACTACCAAGTCTACCAGGGAAAGTAAAGTGGAAAAAGGATGGTTTTTAATATCTTGGAGTATATCTGGGAGACGAGAACAAAAAAACTGGGATGGAATCCTAAATGATCTTTTAGAGGCCGGGTGTTAGTTATTACTAACTTGGTTGCGTCGGCCCTCTGGCACCGGCTAGCTGTTATAGAGCCACCTAAAGGTCTAACAGCGAAGCTACAGCTGTTGGTGATTTTTTTTTTTTTCCAGAGGTGGTGCTATGAAGACGTGATATGCTTTGTGTCTGGAGATGTTCTAACCTTTAATACTGTTTAAGCAGGTTCTGTTGATGAAGTGATGAACGTCGTTATTTATTGTTCCAATAAGACTGTCTGTAAATAATTAAGGTTTTTTAAAAATCAATAAAAATAAATCTCTCTCTCTCTCTGGTGGAACTCATTCTGGTGCTTTGGAAATTAAATGTCAGCACTTTTGTGCAAATGATTTCAGCTGCACTTTTCCACATTTCATCAAATGTTTCTTCAGCAAAGAAAGTTTAAAAGGAAAAATACTGTTGCAGATGAGTTAAATGAAACTGTGCCAAGGTGTAGGACAAACAGACTCAAGAAATCTTTTATCCCTGCTGCCATAGGTTTTCTTAATAAGTGACTTTTTGTTCTGTCTTCTGTGCTTGATGTTGTTTGTTGTTGTTTTTTAACATTGTTTTTAATATTGTCGACTGTGTCTGTTACTGCTGGCTGCAGAACAATTTGCCCCTCGGGTACAATAAAGACTCCTTGAACCTCCTTGAACCTGGTTAATAGTGTCATATGGAAGGATCAGCTCTTTGTTTTTATACTTTTTCACATGTGTAGCAGCAGGATGAGATGCCCCATCCTGGCTCTCATGTAGGCGAATGTGCTGCTTGGCTCCTCTCTCTCCATTAGTGCATGGGGTTACCCTATATAGGGGGCAGTGTTCATCATTTTAGCCTCTAGCTCTTTTGCTCTGAGGTCCGCCCACTTCCGGTTTGCCTCACTTCCTCCGGCTCACCGTCACCTGTGCAGGTAATGTGGCAGTAGCTGCCTCGTTTAGTGTCTTTACATGTAATTTTAGATTTGTGCATGTCACCCCAATTACTGCTTGTCTGCGTGTGGACGTCCAACACAGTCCGTACGTGACTGGCTCACGGGAAACCGATCAAATGTGCTTGGCCCGTGGTCGGCTGCAGGTTACTAATACGACTAACAGAGCATGAAGCCTTCCGCTTCTCTCCCGTGTGTGATCTGACGCTGCCTGATAGGTAGGTAAGGTTTGATTGATAGATTGATAGATACTTTATTAATCCCGAGGGAAATTCAAGATTTGTTAATCTTTCTCTCAGCCTCTGCATCAGTGTTGTGGGTAACGCGTTACAAAATAACGCATTAGAGTACTCTAATTACTTTTTTCTGTAACTTGTAACGTAACGCGTTAGTTTCGTGCGTTAAGTAATCAGTAACTTCGTTATTTTTTAAAGTAATCCGTTACTTTAAGAATTTCTCCAGATAAGGAAAGAAACATTCCGACTGCAGCTGCTTTATGTCAGACAGTACTGTGCCACCTGTGGATGTGTCAGCGGAGGCGCAGCGCTGTGATGATGCGTCTGTGCCCTGCTGACCTACCTGTGTGTGTGAGGGTGTGTGTGTGTGTGTGGGTGTGTGTGTGGGTGGGTGTGGGTGTGGGCGTTTTCGAACCACCGGCAAGATGGCAGAGAGGACAGCTTTTGAATCGTGGAAGTACGCACATTATTTTCAATTCTCCAGAGAAAAGGACAAGAACAACATAACGGTAAAATGCACACTCTGCGTTGGTGAAAAGCTTCTGTCGACCGCAAAAAACTCCACTTCCAATTAAAAAATAAATAAATAAATAAAAATAAATAAATCTTGTATCTAAGAAGCACCACTCTATCACCCTGGTATTGTTATCCTGCAGAGTTCATTTGGTTGGATGAATGACGTTATTCATTGTCAGGACTTCTCAGTGCATTTAAAGGAGGCTGTGTGTCCGTGTCAGTTAAGTTGAAGCATGTGTGAGGCGCTGCAAACGGATATTAATTTTTGGTAACGCATGAGTAGGCTACTCTAACGTGTTACTTTTATTCATGGATAACACTGTAACGTAACAGATTACTTTTAATTGATGGTCACGCAGTAACCTAACTAACTACTTTCTAAAGTAACTATACCCAACACTGCTGTTTTTTTTAATATTAATTTAGTGCATTTTATTTTAGCAGAGACTGACTGGTGAGCAGTGGGATGCTGCTAGAACAACCACTGCTGCTTTGCTGCTGTTTGTTTTACTTGGCTGTGTGGGAACTACCCTCAGTTGCGTGGTTTCGCACCGCTCGGGTTCTTTTTACTCCACTGTGATTCGGCCTCTGGACGTCCTGCCGAATTGCTCGCTTTGGCGTTGGGTTGACTCCTTCAGTTTTGTTAATTTGACTCAATTTTGTTGGTTTTGTTAATTTTGATTTACCATGTTGAAGTTTTTTTTTCTTTAGCTGGAAATAGTTTAGTTAGTTTGTTCAGCTGCCTGCCGTACGTCAATTTACTGCAGCTGGTTTGTATCATTTTCAACTGTTATGTGTGTATTGTCTATTTGTTTCCTTTTTGAATTATCTTTTTCATTATTGGCGGCTAAGGTTTGGTTTGTGAATTTAATTGCTGCCACCCCTAAGTTGTTTATGATTATTGATTATTTTGTTTATTGGTTCATTCTTTTGGTTTGTTTTTTGGTTGATTTGAGTTCACCCCTTTTTAACATTTTCCCCTCTCCTTGCAGGTGCTGGTAGTTTACGGTGGTGTCCCCGGTGTCCTGGTGGTGGTGTCCCCTTACTGTGTGCTGTGTGACCCTTGGGTTTTCATTTTATCTTTTCCTGGGATCCTTCACTCCTCGTTACCCTAGCCTCCCCACTGGTAAACTCCAGCCCTGCCGTTGCACACCCTTCCCTTAAGTCTGTGTTTTAAGATAGATATTGTTTTAGTAAAATTTGTAATAAAGTGTATTTTAACTGGAACCACGTCTCTTGCTCCTTAAGAGAAACGAACCTGAGTGCCTTTTGTTTGGTACAAACACTAAAAACTATTTCCTTGGGCGAAACTTCCAAGGTGGCGTTGTCTGGCTTGTTTAGATATTTACATCTACCCACAGTACCCCTCCCACTCGAATGTGTGTCGCCACACTTGAAACATGTTTTATCACGTTATGATAAATGTAGCATTAAAAAGGATTCATGATCTGTCATTTAAATTTAATATATTATTACTGTTAAAAGGACATGAAATTAAAAGTTTAGGACTGGAGAACCAAGACTTGGTCCCATCTCTGGTATCTACAGTACTGACCTCTGACCTCTGACCTGTATCTACAGTACTGACCTCTGACCTCTGACCTGTATCTACAGTACTGACCTCTGACATTGAGCTTCACTTGTTTCTTCATCAGGATCTTTCCCTTCTTTTTGTAGACGGTGCAGGTGTAGATCTTGTTGTCTCCATCTGTGGGGTATTTCAGGGTCAGACTGAGGTCTCCAGTTTTCAGCAGGTCTTCATTCATCTTTGTTCTGTCTCTGTAAATCTGGTGCTGGTCTTCAAGCTGGTCAGAGCCTTTCCGATACACATGGACCGTCCTACAACTGTCCTTCCACTCCACTTTAGCGTCTTCAGGCAGGTGAGCTGTGGTTTTGCAGGTCAGCTGGACAGACTCCACCCCTGAATCCACCTCCACCACCTGGGGGACTGAGAGGACAACAAATCCCATCATCAGCTGTAGAGACAGCAGCAGCAGCTCTGAGCACATTGAAGAGAAATATTTGGAGTGAAACATGTTTGACTGGTTCCAGTCTGAAATATGTCCCATTCTCCATTGAACAGAGACAAGTTAAGAAGTGTAAACTACTGATGTATTAAATGTTAAATGTTAAACTATCTATTTATGAAGTGAATGAATGATTTCAGAACATTTCCCTGTGTCTTAATCAGGTTCATTCCTTTTCATTCTTATTTCCCAGCACCAGCAGCAGATTGTCTTTCTTGTGTTCATGTATGGTCGAGGGTCTTCTTACCCAAGAACAAACAGGAGCTCTCTAATTATTCATTAATGCCACAAAAGTTCTTCAGTTGTGTGTACGATCAGTTTAGGATCTAATCTGTGATGATGTATGATTCATGCAAACAATGATCTTCAGTTATCATCCTGAACATCATTAAATACCAACAATAATTCATATTAGCCTTTACTGTCATTATACAGTGACCTATACAAAAACCAATAAATAACCATGACTGAAAGTGAATTGTGCTAAATCCATCCACATGGAATCAGAAGCCAGTGTACTTCTTGTGCAGGTCCCAAGGCATTGTACTTTAACATTGTACCAAGTTCTTCTGGTCACACATCAGCAAACCACTAATTATTGAAAACCCTCTAAAAGCATCAGAAGAGTATATAAAGACCCACTAAAGACCCTCAGAAGACAGAGTCATCAATGCACCAGTCAGGAATCTCTTTTTATCATTATTATTATCTTTATTAATTCTGTTTTTAATGAGGTGCATTGGTTAACACGGTCACCTCACATCAAAAAGCTGTGAAAGAACAACTTCTGGTGGATGACCTACCTGACTGAACAACTTGTCTAAAGGTAAACTACAAGAGACTGAAGCTGGAAACTGGACGAGACGCTCTGCAGCAGTAGATCTGAGTGTAATCTGTAATGAACACTAATGTAACATCTAATCACCACAGATGAGATGGAAACTGGAAGAACTACAAATACATTGGTAGAAAAAATCCATTTTAACAATCAGCCTGAATCGTTTGGACAGAAAGATGGAAAATCACTGACCTCTGACCTGTATCTACAGTACTGACCTCTGACCTCTAACCTGTATCTACAGTACTGACCTCTGACCTCTGACCTGTATCTACAATACTGACCTCTGACATTGAGCTTCACTTGTTTCTTCATCAGGATCTTTCTCTCCTTGTTGTAGACGGTGCAGGTGTAGATGTCGGTGTCTCTCTCTCTGGGGTATTTCAGGGTCAGACTGAGGTCTCCAGTTTTCAGCAGGTCTTCATTCATCTTCGTTCTGTTTCTGTAAATCTGGCTCTGGTCTTCAAGCTGGTCAGAGCCGTTCTCATACACATGGACCGTCCAGTATTTTCTGTCCTTCCACTCCACTTTAGCGTCTTCAGGCAGGTGAGCTGTGGTTTTCCAGGTCAGCTTGACAGACTCCTCCCCTGAATCCACCTCCACCTGGGGGACTGAGAGGACAACAAATCCCATCATCAGCTGTAGAGACAGTAGCAGCAGCTCTGAGCACATTGACGAGAAATATTTGGACTGAAATATGTTTGAATGTTGTTCCAGTCAAATTCCAGAAATTAGAAATTAAAGATAAAATGCCAGATAAACAATCATTGTATCAGTTTCTGTGTAAATGTTAAACACTACCCTCCACTTCCTGTCCATCCTCTCCTCCATCCTGTTTCTAACCACCTTTGTGTCCCTTCCCTGGGTCTCGTCTCCTTAAACTCCTCTCACAAGGACTTGAATGGCAGTTACAGTTTGCTGTAGTGTTACTCTGGTTGTCCCAAATATTTCCTGAGGAAGGTACTGACCTTCATCTCTATGTTTAGTCAATCAAGACTGGCGCCTTTTAGACCAGTGTTCACAGGATTGTGGAGAGAATGTCATGTTGGTGCAACTAAGTTTGCTTTGCCTCTGTTCAGGTCGTCTGACCACAGCCAGCCCTGGTGGTGTTCATTGGTTCTTTCAGTGAGCTCATTTAGATTAAGGTTTCTTACTGACACCTATTGTTATAGTCTTCTCTGATATTTAGTCGTCACATCAGTGTCAAACTGATTCCACAGTCATGTTTGATGCTAGACTGGTTATATCACTCTTTATTTATTTATTTATTTGTGTCTATTGTCTTCATCTACTAACACTGTGAGAGATTAACACACACAGCATACCTTTGTTGAAGAATCTTCTCAAATACACTCCAAGACCCACAATGACACCAACGATCATGACAATGATGACAACCAGGAGAACCCAGGCCTCAACTGGAAAAATGTACGGTTCTGTGGGTTAAAAACAAAGAACAGAATGAGCTCCACATGAACACCACTACTCTGGTCCAAACTCCTGAATGTCTCAGAGTTCAAACAGGTCTGATATTTTTCCCTGGTTGAAGTACATTGAACACAACATGACACTGAGGAATTATGAGAAAACTGAGCAGAGACCTTAAAGAAAGACAAGAAAAAAATATTTAAAAAGAGAGAGAGAATACACAAATAATACAGTTTTTGCCAGTTGCTTTAACACTATAGACACTTGCTTAAACCAAAGTAACATAACTTGAAGTTGTTGTTACTATACCTTAAACAAAGTGCAACCATACCTTAAACAAAAGCGCTGCTTTGCACTTTAGTTGAAATTCTGTAACACACTTGCCCCTTTCTGCAAGACACTTGCTGCTGCACACTACACACTATTTCCTACATAAGACAATGAGCTCAAAAATGAAATCTCAGGTTACCATTAGGAAAACACATCTATTCAAAATACACCACACATTGATTTATTGAAAGCACTTAGACACACACCAGAAAATACTTACTTAGAAAACTGAACACCAATCAGCCAGCTACAAAAAGACCTCAGTTACAGTTTTTCTCAGTTGTTAAAACACTAAAATCCATTGGCTGAAGAAAGTTCTCAGTTGCTTGAACTCATTAAGCTAACTGTTCAGTCTGTTGTCAATACCTTAAACCATTTCACATGGTTTAGCAAAACTCTAAACACATTCTCATTCTTAAAACACATTCTGCACTCTAATGCACATGTCATCCATACTGGTAAACACAAGTGGCAACAATTACATATAAAGAGAGCAGAAATGTCATTGATTGAACACAATCAGTCAAAATTGATTTCACTTCTTTCAAATGATGTGACAACCAATATAAGCCAGTTCAGAGAGCAAACAGGTTGTTGAAGGTGGGAATGAGAAAGTGTAAGAATGGACAGAAGAATTTATGTGAGAGGACGAGGACGAGTGAGTATGCGAGATGGGGGACGAGGAGAAAGAGGAGGAGGGCAAGAAAGAGAAAGAGGAGGACAAAGAGGAAGAGGAAGAGGAAGACAAAGAGTGGAAATATCCAATGAAATTCGAGCAACAATCATAGACCATGTTGTTGGCTGTATATGGTACAATAAACAAATTGTATGGCCCTGAACATTGTGCTTTCCATTTCTTTTCAGTACTGACTGCTCAATAGATTTCGACTGGTTACAGGTTCATATCATCAAAGAACAAGAATTACAGTATCACAGAGATGAAGTTTCTGAGATGCAGGGTACAGCACTGTGAAAATAAGGGTACAAGAAGGAGGAAGAACAAAAAAAATGCAAAGAGCAAAACAGTAATTTCTGATCAATTTTGAGCTTTTTGTATAATGACAGAAACATATGAAATTTGTTTTGAGATTAAAAATGTACTTCTCCCTGAGAACTATATGTTTTGAACAATGTGTTTTCTATTTTTTGGTGCATTGTTTACTGACTGCTTGATAGTGTATGTCATTTTGAGCAGTTTGTTTATTATATGAGAGCAGTGTTTGATTTTGAGCACAGGTAAAACTGTTTTGAGGCCAAAGTTTCATTTTGGGCACACGTAAAACTGTTTTGAGGCGAAAGTTTCATTTTGGCTACACGTAAAACTGTTTTGAGGCGAAAGTTTGATTTTGCAAGAGGAGTCTGAGGTTTTGTAAATCGTGCTTGAAGCTGAGGTTTTGTGTTTAAGGTTTTGAGAAAATGGAGGAAGGTTTCAGAAATTGTGTTTTAGCAATTGAGAAAAACTGTAAGCCATTTTGAGAACTTTGCAAGCATGGAGGTAGGGAGAGCTAGAGGCAGAGGAAAAGGAAGATAGAGAGAGAGAGGAGGACGTGGTCGAAGAGGCCATGCAAGGACCATTAGTTCGGATGACATAAGAGCAACTTTGGTGGACCATGTCATAAACCATGGCCTGACTGTGAGGGAAGCTGGGCAGAGAGTCCACCCTAATCTAAGCCGTTTCACAGTTTCATCCACAATGAGGACATTCTGAGTGGAAAACAGGTATGTCTTCAACTCTCTACTCTACCCAGACTGTATCTAGAGTATTTACAGTACTGTACCATATCACGTTACTGTATCACATGTACTGCATTGCAGGGTGGCTAATGCTCCTTTTCGAACAAAAGTGGTAGTTTTGTGAAACATTCCGTGATCACATGATCATGTTTCAGTACTGTGTATGGTAAATACAGTAAAGTATAGTATATTCAGTACTGTAAAAAAGAAGAAGAAGAACAATAACAATTTGTGGTTGCATTTTTCTACAGAATGGCTTGAAGACCTGCTGGGGGTGGAAGCAAAGTTTGTTTTATTTTTGTTTTATTTTTGCTTTAACCAAATTTACTTTACTGTAAAATACACTACTGTAATGTAATGATTTTGAGTATTTCACTTTTTGGTTGTTGTGAAAACTTTCCGTCTGTGGAACTGAATAAAAACAGTGAAAACAAAAGACTGCTGTGTTTTATATAAAGCAGACTAGTGTGTTGCTGCTGATCTGACAGTGTCTTCATATGATGCAAGTGGGTATAATTTTGTCATCAGAGTGACATTTTGACAAAGGATTGTTAAGTTTTGATAGCAGAGTTTCAATTTGACATAGATGTGAATGGTTTATTTCCCAGTGTTGTGTCTTTTTTGCTTGTGTGAAGAGTTTTGAAACACTGAGCCAAGTTTTGCAAAACATGTTGAAGCAACGGACAAAAACTGTAATAGAAAATGACAGAAAATAAGAAAATTCAGCAAATAAAATCCTTGTTACTTTATTGATAAGTTGGCATTTCTCTAGTTGAACAATGTATAATGTCCTTTCACTCACAAACACGTGGAATTATGTATCACTCATCTGGATGTCTGCCCCACAGGTTACCCAGGATGTGGTCAGAATATGGTTGACCTCTGACATGTATCTACATTACTGACCTCTGACCTGTATATACAGTACTGACCTCTGACCTCTGATCTGTATCTACATCAGTGGTTCCCAATTATTTTCTGTCATGCCCCCCCTAGGGGACAGAAATTTTTTGGGAGCAGGAGTTTGCTGGTGGTCAGCATTTGCCTAATAACAGGCTGTACTCTTGAGAAGCACTTGATGAGCTCCTTTCCAGATGCGGCGTCACTGGCGAACCAAAGCCAGAGCAGAGGGTACACTCATTTCTCTTCTCAGGTCTGGGACTACAGGAGGTTGGTAGACACAGACACAGTGAAATGAAAAAAAAAAAAAAAGTAGCAAAGCACGGCAGTGTATTAAAAGCATGCTACACCCATGTAAGTTGTTTGCTCCAAGAAGTTGAGTTCTGAGATGCTAGACAACGCAGACTGGTCTCTAAGTCCTGATTCATACCGTATGTTCCATCTGACAATTGGACTGAGGATGATAACCTGAAGAGAGGCTGATTGAGGCACAAAGACGTGAGCAGAATGCCTTCCAAAACTGGGAAATGAACTGGGGACCTCGGTCTGACACCACATCCCTAAGAAAACCATGCAGATGAAAGACATGGGACAGGACAACCTCTGCCGTTTCCTTTGCAGTAGAAAGTTTAGGCTGCCTGAAGGTGTGACTGCGTGCATGTAACAACAGGCGTGCCACTCTGAATGGATGATCTGAATGGATCTGAATGGAATTAGACTAACCAGCAGCACACGTTGCACCGTTGGGCTGAGTGCAAGGCTGCGGAGGACAGCAGAAACAGAGCTAAAGAAGCACTTCACAAATAAATCAGCGCATGGGATGAGGACTCAAATCAAAAGGGCTACTGGTGAGATCACGTCTCTTCACTGGACTCTAAAATGTGATCTCTGGCTGTGTTGTGGTCTATGTATTGAGGTAAATGAATTGTACTGTCTGTTGATGGGGGAGTGTGAGGGAAATTCTTAATTGTCCCTTATTATTTTAATATTATATATGAAATTAACATTTGTGGATGCCACATTAGATTGTGTGTAAGGTGGAAGCTTGTGGTATGGTCAGAAGCTCTGCCTTATGATAATCATGTGGTTGCAAGGTATGAATGGATATGTTGTTGTATGCTCCATTGTGTAATATGTTGTGTGAATTAACATAAGGAACTAACTTTAAGGAGTTCAACCTGAAGGGGAAACTGAGGTACCTCTTCCGTGTATGAGTCTTCTGGAAAAAGGTCACTGCGTATCACACAATGATGGTTAAAGTGAAGGAGAAGTGTTATGTGTGTCATGAGATGTATGCTGAGATGTTAGTACAATGAGTTGTGTCAAGTCATATGTAATCTTATGATGTGACTACAGATAAGAACATTGTTTAGGATAGTATAAACACTGAGGAGAGACTGCCTCTCTTCAGTCATCATCTGTCGCTGATGAGTGGCTCTTGCTTGCAAGCAATAAAGGTTTCTAGAAACTAAGTATTGTGTCATAACTTGGTATTTTGACCAAATCTCATCTGCACTAGACAAGCGACTGATTTTCAGTTGCCACGACAGGGAGATTAACATTGTTTGTTTATATGGCAAATTGGTAGCAAAAAGGTAGCAGCTGTTGCAATTGGCACTGTTGCAAACATTTATTTAGATATTAAACTGTTAAGATGTACAATTTATGCTTATTTCGTTTCTTTGGGTTACCTACCTTATTTACCATAACATATTAAATTGTAAATCAAATTGTGGCCCAATTAGGTTGCTTAAAACCATCTTTAAGAATAGCGAACTTTTGCTTCATCAAAATGCAAAGTAAAAATACTTAATATATGTATTAAAAATAAGGGTATATCTGTTCAAAAATGGTTGTTAAAATCTACAGTAAAATCAGTTTAAAATGCTTGATTTGGAAGTTAGTTAAAAAATGAGTATTTAGTTAAAATTGTGATAGAAATACATGCCACGTCTAAAATCTTTATATAATAATTTAGGTTAAAAGGTTAATTTAAAAGTAAATGGTTAGGTTTCTGTTTATTCAATTCCTAATTTACACAGTACTTACCTGGGTTGATATTTAGTGAGATAATGGTTGATGTGTGTTTAAAATACTTATCTTTAACCTAATTAAATGCACTTACCTGAAAATGCATTTAAATGTACTTACCTTGATTGATGGAAAATGCAGAATTTTATTTACATTTGTGTTATTCTTGTGTTTAAAGGTTTTTCACCTTCCTTGTTTATTGGTCAAATAAACTGAAGATTGAGAGAAATCCTGAGTCTGGTCAAGTCTTTCCTTTTTCAAGTTTGGGAAGCCATGACACTTTGAACAGACTTGACAGGAACAAAGATAGATAGATAGATAGATAGACGACTTTATTGATCCCTTTGGGAGGTTCCCGCAGGGAAATTGACATCTCCATCGCAACCAGCACTTTCAGACATACAGTACATGTAGGAAACAGTATAAAAAGCCCAGAATGCCAAAACACTCAGTGAAGAAAAATAAAAAAATAGTGAAGAAAAATAAAAAAATAGTAATACAAAAAAGATTTATAAATATTGACTGTACATGCATGGTTGTTGCATAAATAGAGAAATAAATATTGTGACTGTACATGACTGTACCTACACTGTTATTGCACTTTGCTATTGCAGGTTAGTTAAAAAAAGTCATTCAGGCCCTTTCCTTTTCGTCCTCCTCTCCCCAAGTGAGTGGTGGTTGTTGTAAAGTCTGATGGCACGGGGGACAAAAGAGTTCCTCAGTCTATTAGTCCTGCACCTCGGGAGGAGCAGCCTCTCGCTGAAGGTGCTTCTCTGGCTACTGATGGTCGTGTGCAGAGGGTGGCTGGCATTGTCCAGGATACTTGTTAGTTTTTTAAGTGTCCTGCTCTCTGCTACAGTAGCCAGCGGGTCCAGCCTCGTGCCAACCACAGAACCAGCCCGCCTGATCAGCTTCTCCAACCTGGAGAGGTCTGCCTTGGAGGTGCTTCCACCCCAGCATACCACAGCGTAGGACAGGACGCTGGCGACCACAGACTGGTAGAAGATCCCCAGGAGCTTCTTGCAGATGTTGAAGGATCTTAACCTCCTCAAGAAGTACATCCTGCTCTGGGTCTTCTTGTACAGCTGCCCCGTGTTGCTCGTCCAGTCCAGTTTGTTGTCCAGCCACAGCCCAAGATATTTGTAGGTCTGCACGACCTCCACCTCCTCTGTTCCTATCAGAACTGGTCTGGGGTTGGGTCTGTCCCTCCCAAAGTCAATGACCAGTTCCTTAGTCTTTGAGGTGTTGAGCTGTAGATTGTTTGTGTGGCTCCAGACAACAAAATCCCTCACCAGGCTCCTGTACTCCTCCTCTTCGTCGCCACTGATACACCCCACAATGGCCGTGTCATCTGCAAACTTCTGGATGTGACACGTGTCTGAGATGTAGCAGAAGTCCGCGGTGTACAGGGTGAAGAGGAAAGGGGAAAGTACAGTCCCCTGTGGAGCTCCAGTGCTGCTGACCACAGTGTCAGACGTGATGTCCTTCAGCCTGACGTACTGTGGTCTGTCGGTGAGGTAGCTGGAAATCCAAGCAACCAGGCAGGGGTCCACTCGCATTCTGGAGAGTTTTTCATGGAGTAAAAGGGGCTGGATCGTGTTGAAGGCACTCGAAAAGTCCAGGAAGGTAATCCTGACAGTGCCTTTTCCCTTGTCCAGATGCGAGTGGGCTCTGTGTAAGAGGTAGAGGATGGCATCCTCTACACCAACCTCTGCCCGGTAGGCAAACTGTAGAGGGTCCTCAGCGTGCTGCACCTGAGGTCTGAGGAGCTGGAGGAAGAGCCGCTCCATCGTCTTCATCAGATGTGATGTGAGTGCCACCGGTCTGAAGTCATTCAGCTCGCTGGGCCGGTTCCTCTTGGGGACAGGAACGATGCATGAAGTCTTCCAGAGGGTGGGCACTCTCCCGAGCTGTAGGCTCAGGTTGAAGATGCGTTGTAGCGGCTCCCCGAGTTCAGCAGCGCAGGTCTTCAGAAGCCGTGGACACACCATGTCGGGTCCTGCTGCCTTCCGGGGACGGAGCTTCCTCAGTTCACCCCTCACTTGATCAGCTGTGAAGCAAGGGGGGGGTTGAGAGGAGGGTGGGGGGGTTGGGGGGCTGTCCAGCTCCCATGGAAGAGGAGGGGAGGGTCGGGGGATTCTGTGCAAGAAAGGTGCGAGTGGGAGGGCTAGGTGGGGGGATGGCTGTGGCAGCTGGGGGGGAGGAGAGGAGGGGGGGCTGCTGGTGTCTGTGGGTGAAGATGCGTTGGGGGGAGGGCAGGCTACAGTGTCGGTGGGGAGTGGAGTGCTTTCACTGAACCTATTGAAAAACATGTTCAGGTCGTTGGCTCTCTCTACACTTCCCCCCTCTGTGCTGGTCCTTGCTTTGTGTCCTGTGATGGTTCTGACACCTTCCCAGACGTCCCTCATGTTGTTCTCCCTCAGCTTCTGCTCCACCTTCTTCCTGTAGCAGTCCTTTGCTTCCCTCAGGCAGCGTTTCACCTCCCTCTGTGCTGCCTTCATCTCCTCCTTGTCTCTAGTCCTGAAGGCCTTCTTCTTCTGGTTGAGGACAGCCTTGACTCCCTGTGTTACCCATGGTTTGTTGTTTGGGTAACACCGAACAGTCTTGGTGGGGGCGACCACATCTGCACAGAAGTTGAGATAGTCTGTGATGCAGTGAGTCATTCCCTCTATGTCCTCGTCGTGTACACCCAGCAGTACATCCCAGTTCGTGGTGCTGTAGCAGTCTCTCAGGGCCTCCTCTGCTTCAGGAGTCCATCTCCTGATGGAACGAGTAGAGACAGCCTGCCTCTGGACCAGGGGTGTGTATTGGGGCTGAATGTACACCAGGTTGTGATCTGACTTGCCCAGGGGGGGCAGGGCGGTGACTCTGTATGCCTCCTTCACGTTGGTATACAGTAAGTCTATTGTCCTGTTCTTCCTGGTGGGGCAGTCTACAACCTGGTGAAAGGTAGCCAGGGTGGAGTCCAGGGTGACATGATTAAAGTCTCCAGAAATTATGATGAAGGCCTCAGGATGTTGTATCTGCAGCCGTGCTGTGATGCTGTGTATTTTCTCACAGGCAGCGGCTGCTTCCGCCCTCGGAGGGATGTAAACACAGATGGAGATCACGTGACTGAACTCCCTGGGCAGATAATATGGCCGCAGACTAACGGCTAGCAGTTCAAGATTAGGGCAACACCACGCTGTCTTGACTGTGACATGGCCAGGGTTACACCAACGGTTGTTGATGTAGGTGATGAGTCCCCCACCTTTGCTTTTCCCGCACGCCTTCGTGTCTCTGTCGGCTCTTACAGCTGTAAATCCCCGCAGATCCACGTTAGCATCCGGTACGCTATCGGTTAGCCATGTCTCCGTCAGAATGAACAAGCTGCACTCACGGTAGATCCGCTGGTTCTCCAGAGCGGACAGCTCGTCCATCTTATTCGGCAGCGAGTTGACGTTCCCCATAATCACGGAGGGAAGCGATGGTTTATGACGCCTCCGATTTTCCGCTAGCCTAGCCTTTAGCTTAGCCCCGGCTTTGCAGCCCCGGTACCTCCTCCGCAGCTCCGCTGGGATGTTGTGCCTTTCTCCGTGTGTGGTCTTCCTGAGAGCCAGCAAATCCTCTCTAGAATAAACGAGAGAGCTGGCTCTAATGTGAGAAACCGCCGTATCCATAGGATACATAGTAGCAAATCCGAAGATAAAAAGAAAAAGTAAGAAACCAAGAGAGAAACTCGAAAAAAAAACTCGAAAAACGGGAACAGTGCTACGGAGCGACTGGAGTAGCTGCCGTCTCTCACAGCGCCACAGATAGAGAGCAGGAGCAAGTGCACCATTTTAGAAAATCTGTCCACAACAGTGAGAATGGTAGTGTTACCTTCTGATAGAGGGAACCCGGTGACAAAGTCTAGAGAAATGTGAGACCGAGGATGTTATGGAACTGGAAGAGTGCGCAGCAGTCCAGCTGGGGGACAGCGAGATGTTTTATTTTGGGTGCAAACCAAAAGGGTGCAAACCAAAATGGAAGGCGACCAAAACTGTTGTCTGATTAAGAACAGAGTCCAATTCACTCCATGCCCACAGGACATCTTGCAGGTATGTGCCCAATGAATCACCTGAGAACAGAGAGAGGATGGAACAAACAACTGGTTCTGGGGACAACCATCAGGGTCCTGAATATCACCAGTAGCTTGTTTAACCCAATCCTCAATTTCCCAGGTTACTGCCCCCACCATATAGGACGGGGAAAGGATATGTGAAGGATACTCTGGTGCAGAGTCAAGGGCAAATAGACGGGAGATGGCATCAGCGTTGATATTTTTAGAACCAGGACAATAAGACAAAGTAAAATTGAAATGGTTGAAAAAAAGGGCCCATCTGGCTCGCAGAGACTTGAGTTTTTTTGCTGACCTGAGGTATTCCAGATTTTTGTGGTACGTCCTCACCAGGAAAGGATGTTCTGCACCCTCCAACCAGTGACTCCATTCCTCCAGTGCCATTTTAATGGCTGACATTTCACCCACATCATAATTTCTCTCAGCAACAGACAGTTTTCTGGAGAGAAAGGCACAGTGGTGTTGTTTGGGGTCTACCTTTGTTTGTTGGCATCCACTTCCACAACAAACTGTCTACTGGCATCAGGAAGGGTTAGTACATGAGCTGTGGTGAAGCATTCCTTCAGTTTCTGGAAGGCCTGATCAGCCAGTGGAGACCACAAAAACTTATTTTAGGACAATAGGACAATGTAAAATTGAAATGGTTGGGGGAAATAAAGGGCCCATCTGGTTTGCCACGAGCAGCAGTGTTGTAATTGCTTGTAGGTGAGGGCCAATCCTTGAAAGCGCGGACCTTAGCTGGGTCCATCAGAAGTCTCCCCTCAGAAATGATAAATCCCAGGAACACAGAGGGAACATGAAATTCACACTTCTCGGCTTTGACAAAGCTGATGGTCAAGCTGCAGGACACACCGGACATGATGGACTTGAGACTCTTCGTCGGGGGAAAAGATGAGGATGTCATCCAAGTAGACAAACACAAAGATGTTCAGCATATCTTGGAGGACATCATTCACCAGGGCCTGGAAGACAGCTGGAGCATTTGTGAGTCCAAAAGGCATTCCACTCATCCTCTCCTTAAATGGTAGGCATTCTGTAGATCTAGCTTGGAAAAAAATCTTAGTTCCTTGTAGCCGTTCAAAGGCAGAAGAGATAAGAGGAAGTGGGTACCTGTTCATGATGGCGATGTCGTTCAGGCCACGGTAGTCGAGGCAAGGGAAAAGAGACTTATCTTTTTTGCCCACAAAGAAAAATCCAGCTCCAGCAGGGGAGGATGAAGGACAGCCAATCAGCCAAGGACGATTCCACATATTCCTTCATGGCTTGCATCTCAGGTGCAGATAAAGAATAAAGTCGCCCCTAGGAGATGATGTTCCAGGTAGCAGGTCAATAGGTGCTACAAAACACTATCCCATCTCTCTCCCTGATGTAGGCCTGCTAGGGCCCTGGCTGCCTCACATCCAGGAGAAGTCTCAGAGAAAAGTTAAAAAGAGTCGCAGATAGGAGAACTCTGGCTCCACTCAGCTGTAGCCCAGGCTTCAGCTCTTCCAGAAAGAAGGGAGATGATGCCACCTTGGCTCGTTAGGGTAGGATGTGGCCTGGAACTCAAAATGGAGTCCACACTGTATCAGGAATGCTCGGCAGTCACCTGAATCTCCAAAAAAATCGCTCAGGCTGGGAGAGGTGAGGAGACAAGGTAGTAACAGAGACTAGAAAAGGCTCAGGGGCAGAAACTAGGGCTGTAGCTTGAGGGGAAATCAAAGTTTCTGGGGTTGGAGTTTGAACAGAAGACAAGTACTTGGTTTGCATTCTCTGAATTTGGTCAGACAATGTTCTCAGTGAACAGATGAGTTCCAGGATACTCTCCTGTCTCTCAACTGATCTCTCATTTCTTTACAAGCTACAGTGACCTGTTCTTCCTGAAGGTGGATTCTCTTTCCCTGGGCCTGGAGAGCTTAGCGCATGGAGTCTGAGTCGGCTGAGTCCATGTTGGCCAGTTCGTACTATAACTGGCTCTCTCATTAAACAGATCTAAGATGTGACGATCCTGACGTATTCTGGTAGTTTTATTATTGATTAGAGAAGGTTTATGCTGTTAATAGTTATGGGAATCATGCATGTGCTCAGTAATGTCATTGCTGTTTTACTTCTGCAGTGAGACTGAAACTGAAAAGTCTCAATAATAAAAACATTGATAAGACAGAAAAATAGTTTTAACTTCAATGAATGGATCAGACTTCCACTGACAGTGTAATACAAATAATAAAGGATTCAACCTCTTAGTCTGACTCAGGCCAAAAGGCTTAGAGATGGCAACCCTACAAATGTCAACTGTGTGTGATCATACAGTATACTGCTGTATACAGTGTTAGTATTTATTGCTGACCTTTGACCTGCAGCTGCACGGCTGCCAGTCTGCGTTCGTTTCCAAATGCACTGATGGAGCAGATGTAGGTTGCGCTGTCAGAGAGGCGGGGTTTCCTTAGATTCAGGCTGAAGTCTCCAGTTGTCAAGGCGTCAGTCTTCATGGATGTTCGGTCGCTGTAACGCTGGTTTTGGTTTTTCAGTTGATCACCTGTCGTCTGACGCTGATGGACGGTTGATGGACTGAGTTCGTAGCGGATCCACTCCACCGTGGGGCCCACAGGAACAGAGGAGTCCTGACAGGGCAACAGGACTGACTCTGCCCCGTCCACCACCTCCACAGCCAGGGTAGGCTGGGAAACTGAGAGAACACCAATATCATCATCTGGTTTAATAATAACTGTCACATGCAGGAACTGAAGCAGCCTAACATGTTTAATACATGGTCCAGAGTTCCTGGTGGATTTTGTTAAATATCTGTAGACACACTGAAGACTGATGTGTGTGTGTCCTTCAGACTTCCTCTTGGAGACAAGAATGAAGTCCTGCTTGTTAGATGAGATCAGAAATGTGTCTGTGACTCCAACAATAAAACAGTTCCTGATCACCACTTTGATTTTCTACTGGAAAGACCAGAAACTGTTTGGCCTTGAGTCTTTGTTTCCCTCTGAAACCACATGTTGAGGTTTGTTTCTGACCTTTGACATGTAGATGTACGTCTGTCACTCTCCGTTCTTCTCTTCCATCACTGATGGAGCAGGTGTAGTTGCCGCTGTCAGAGAGGTGGGGTTTTCTCAGAGTGAGGCTGAAGTCTCCAGTGTCTAGAGCATCAGGCGTCATGGATGTCCTCCCCCTGTAAACCTGGTTCTGACCTTTAACTTCATCTGTTTCTCGTCGCTTATGGACAGATTTGGGACTGAGATCGTTCCTGGTCCAAATCACTGTGGGGTCCACAGGTAAAAAACCTGAGTACTGGCAGGGTAGCAGGACAGACTCCGCCCCCTCATTCACCTGCACCACAATTGCCAGGGCATGCTGGGAAACTGAAAGGACACACAGAGAGAAACACAAATCAGCTGCATGATGTGGGTTTGACTTCACACATGACTGACTGTAGGTCACATTATCTGCAGGGACCAGAGAAACCAGTTTAACTGTCAGTCAGTCAATGAAAAACTACATTTCATTCACAGACTGAAGTCAAAGAACAGATCATTGAATGTGTGTTGACAGATTTCATAGATTTGGCGGAAAAACATCCTCTCTTACTCAAATTAATGAGTAATGACATTTGTAAAATTGTCTTGATCAGGTCTGTCCTCTACTCCAGTCCTGTAACAGTTTAGATTTCAGTCAACCAGAACATGATTTGCTCTCTAGAGATCGAATCACCAGCTGGTGGAGGTCCAATGCTGCCCGCTCCACTGCTAGGATCAACTCTAACATCTCTCGTGGCTGGTAATTCTTTACAGCAGTTCGAGACTGTAGTTCCAAGATGATTTCTTCTACTCTCTGCGTTTTATCACCATAAAGGTTTTCTAGTTCTCTGAATATATTGTTTACATCTCTGCAATGTAACAGTCTGAGTTCATTTTTCACATCTATGCTGTCTAACAAATAAAGTTTCTTGCATTCTCGTGACCCAGTAGGTTCTGCTTGCACCTGGATACTCTCCCACTCAGCCTTCCACGCAATAGTCCCTCTTTTCCCCAGAGAACTTAGGCAAACTTATGAGTGTGAGCCTTATTTTAGGTCGTGCCCACTGATAGCTATTATCTCCCCCACCATACATGCCAGAGCCGCTATAGTGCCCACTACTCCCTTGTCCCATGCTGAGATCGACGTGTGGAGCAGCATGAATGCCCAGCAGATGTGGTGTACTGGTGTGGGATGGAGGTGGAGGAAGACCAACATTAAATCCACTGTCAGATTATCTCGACTGTAGGGTGGGCTGTAATGTCTGTTGGGGAGTACTGAGTATTGCAGTTGCTACATAGCTACTCAGAGGTTGACTACTGACGGTAGCAGCTTGAGGAGCACTGGTAATGATGCTTGTTCTGTCAGTGGAAGTGAATGGAGGAGGGTTTGTAACATATACAGTTCTCTGTCCGTCAACAGTCGAAGAGACAACAGCGGACTGGATGTTAACAGCTGGGGTAGTAATAGCAAGGGTTACTGGCTGGGTAACAGTGATGTTATCAGCGGCTGTAAGGCTGTCGCTAGCTGATGTGACACGGCCACCGATCGCATTATCACCTCCCACATCTTCATCCTTGCCATCGTCATTATACTCTGTACTACCCCTCTTCATGTGCTCTGTTTCCCATCGGCATGTCCACTCATCCATCAGTTGCTCCTTGTCCTCTTTCAATGATAAAAAGAGCATCCATTTGTCTTTTCCGTGCGGCCAATAGTCTCTCCATGTATACACAGAGTCTCTGAGTTCATGGAGCTTCCTATCCAGTTTCCCATTTTCGACCCCTTGCTGCGTCCATGACAGTACTTTATCCTTCCCGAATGCCTCAGCCAGGTCAAAAGCCTTCTTGAACTGGGTTATGAGAGCATCTATGTCTGGTGCAGTATACTTTGACAGCATGTCCATGATCATGTTCTCAGCTTCAAGCAACGTTTGCTCACTAGTGCCTCTCCTCGCCAGGGCGTCTCGCAACTCACTGTTGTCGCCTTTTGGGTCTATCTGCCGCAGGGCGTCGATATATTCATTACTGGTGTCAAGGAGTTTATCATAATCGTCTCTCTCTCTCTTGTTAACTCTTGTGACAGATAATTTTCACGTAAATGTCCAGCACTGACACTAAGACAGTTTATCCGTCTGCATAAGGCTCTCTAGGTCTGGCTTGACATCCGCCATTTTGTTTCCCCCAGCTATCACTAGAAGGACTTCAGTGACAAAAAGAGCCATTTAAAAGATTCGATGTGTTCATAGAGTCGCTCAAATGATCCGATCTTTTTGAACGGCAGGTTACAGACTTCTTTTGTCGGCTGTTATGGATGGTAGCCGTAAAGTTACAGTTCAGCCAGCAGTAGGTTTAAGCAGAACTAGGTCACAATATCACAGTTTAAATGTGGCTATTCAGTAGCAACGCTAGCCTCCTTTAGCATAGCAAGTTAGTACGAAGTAGCACTTCAGCTCAGAAACAGTCACTTTATCAGCTCTGTAGTTTTCACTCTCCACACAGAATTACCTACGGCTGCAGTAATTCTTTGGCCCTTTAACGGTCCCGTTAGCTCTAGGCTTCGGCTCCTCTGTTGTAGTGGCCTTTTTCATGGCCACTTCCTTTGCCGACACCGGGTCTCAATGATGGCCGTTCTCCACTCACGGCACACGTACCTCCGTGGCATGGCTCCGACTGCGGTTTACAACTGTCCAGATTTTACTATGTTCCCCAGTAAACTCCCCTCTGGAAGGGTTATCAGGAAAGCATGGCGGACACAACTCGTCTCTTTTTACTTTTTATTTCTCACACACAGTAATGACGCTCAGTTGGTCAATTACTTTCGTTTTTAAATTAGACAGTTGTTGTAAACCGACAGGGCGTACCAGTCCTTATGATCAATTGAAATGAGAAAAACACCAGACAACTGCACACTGCAACAAACCGCACATGCTCCACCCACAGCCCGGAGGTCAAGAAAAAAACATCCCAACAATCAAGCTTATAATAATAAAGTAATAGTTAAAACTACTGGAAAGTTCTACATGCTTGTTCTCAGTGATGTGGCATCTGGATGAGGAAACTAGTCATCAACATCTCCCCATGAAGAACTCACTAGCTGACAGTTTCACTTTAAAACACATTGACGTTTGTAAATGTTTCTGTCCAACAGTGAAGTCCTGACCTGCAGCCAGATCATCAAGCAGTCGTTAGCTCTGAGCTCACGTTAAATCTGTTGGATTCTTTGTTCGTTGATGTGATTTTACATTTACAGCCGTGATTAGAAACAGTTCACATGAACAGAACATCAGACTCTGCTTCTGGACGTGTCCCTCACAACTAATCAAAGTTGAAACAGGTCATCACTGACTTTCTTTAAAGAGACAGACGCAAAAGAAATGATATCAGAATGAAGTGATCCAGCAAGAAGATATCTTACCGTGAACGAGGACCACAAACACCACCAACGTCTTCATCTTCCTGTCAAACTAAGGATCACAGCAGCTGATCATCTACTGACTCTCTGACAACACTTCTCTGCAGCCACGTTTGCTTCTACAGTGTCAGCTTTCGTCTGACAGGTGAAGTGACGGAGCAGCGAGGTGTGTCTCTCTCTACATTCAGCTTCACTCTCATAAAAATCTCTGGATGAAGTCCAGAAGTCCATAGATCACTTATGAGGAAAAAAAAACACACACACACAAGCACGTACACACACGGAAAAACACACACACACTGGGATTTGTTTGTGAGGCTCACGATGATGATGGGTGTGTGTGTGTTGCGTAAAAAATTTGAAAACTGAACTTTGTTCCTGTCACAGACATTAATGTTTCTCAGTTTGACATTTAAATGTTCCAACACATCAAACCAACATCAGAAGATTTCTGAAGGTCGACTGTCACGTCCCCTGTGTCTGGATCTAAAACCAACGACCAGCTGGAGGACATAACTCTTCATACCAGCAGGTGGCAGTAGTCTGGATTCATCATTCAAAGGAGGAAACAGGAAGTGTTACTATTAGCTGGAGGGTAAGGAAGCTAGGAACGGCTACTGTTAGCTAGGAGGCTAGGAAGCAAGGAAGAGCTACAGTTAGCTAGGAAGCTAGGAATCTTGGAATGGCTACTGTTAGCTGGGAGGCTACAAAGAGATACAATTAGCTGGGAGGCTAGGAAGATTGGTAGAGCTACTATTAGGTGGGAAGGTAAGAATCTAGGAAGCTAGGAAGCTACAAAATGAGGTTCAGAGCTGTCCTCTCCTGAATCAGCTGATCACTTCTCTTTATTCTGATCATCATGATCGGTTCTGGCTCTCTGAGCTGATCAGCCAATCAGAATGATCTGTCAGACTGACTCATTCTGCAGACAGAGGTCTGACTAGAACCAACGGAGCAGGACACAGCAGAAAAACTAGAGCCAGAGATGATAACCGACACCAGAAAACATCCGACAAGAGATGAAGTCAATGTAACGTCTTTTAAAGTTGATGTGATGAACAGCTTCCATCCTTCAGTGGAGTTTGTCTCAGTGTCCTCCTGATGAGGTCCAGTACTCTGTCTCTTTTGGCTCTATGTTTGGTCTCCACCAGCTAAACACTCCCACCATCAGCTGATCTCTGACTGCAGCAGGTAGACAGTTTCTTTTTCTCACCTGTAGAAACGTTTCATTTCTCACCAACTAAATAGAATCCAGTCGTAAACTGAAGTGATGTCTGTTGATTTTATTTTAAATGCGATCTTGTTAGAATGAACAGAAGAAGAGTTGGATAGTTATCACATGAAGGAAAGAGTTCAGCTCCACCCACACTGTTCACACTGTTTGAAGGTTATTTTCATCACTGATTATTCTCTGATCTGGAAAAAGTTAAATAAAACATCTGATGACACACACACAGGTGGGTGGAGCAGCCAGGAAGCTGACTGCTACTTTACTGTGAGTTCAACAGATTCCTCAGTTTCTAGACGCTCAGTCTGAACATGTGATTTATCACTGAGTAAAGGATGTGTGTGGTTTCCTCATTAACCCTGTAATTATAACAGTAACCTCTTCACTCTCTCCTCTGCAGTCTTCTGCCTCCTGCTGGTGACCACGGCTCATTGCACACTTCATGTCTTTTAAATGTTGTGTAACCCACATGGTTACTAAACCAACGTATGTTATTTGAGTGTAGTATCTTAGCCCCACCACAAAGTGGCGCACCAGCCCTGTGCGTAGTGCCGTGACCCTTGAACGTGACCTCACGCTGACCTGTGCGTAACCTCAGTCTGCGCCGAGCGCCATCTTACTCAGAGCTGAACTGCATGTAAAAGCTGACGAACTGGGGCATGTAACGTGACAAAAAACAAGTAAATCAATGATTACTCCTCGGGCAGTATCTTGATAAGTCTTCTGTTATTAAAGGAAGTCGTGTGAGAGAGAAAGGAGCCGGTTTCACCGTGTTGAGCCTCTGTGAGAACGCTAAGAAAGATGCTACATGCTACGAGGCTAAGCCTCGAGGTTAGCTGTTGATATTAGCATGATGTGAGAAAATTCATAAAACCAGTCGGAGTCCCCAGATATCTTTTCCTAATGTTTTAAACCCACCGTGGTACCTGTTGTATCATTGTGTTGTGAACCTTGAAAACCAACTGTAAAAAGATCGCTAACGAGCTAGCGCGAAGCTAATGCTAACCGCGGCTAACGCTGTTAAGCTAATTCAGGTATTAAGCCTGGATTATGCTTCTGCGTAGTGATCACGCAATGGTCACGCAATGGCCACGCAATGGCCACGCAGTTGCTTGGACGCAGTCGTGAGACCGTGATGGTTCTGCGTGGGGTTTACGTGTCGAAATGCAATTCAATGCCACACCGGGAGAGGGCAGAGAAACAGAGAGACTGGCGTTGGAGCTCCAAATTATTCAAGCAGAGGAAGAAATACTTCTATTGCAAATTAGGGCATGACAAAGGAGACAAAGGAGACAACAGCGGAGGTGGTCTGTACGCCCTTTGAACGTACCCAAGCAGAGGACCCGTGAATATGGTGTTTATGAGTGGAAACCGGAAAAGCGGTCTCCAGCGGATGTAGTTAGCGGACCAATCACAGCCAATGCCGCTGCGTTGCTGCTGCGTTGCTGCTGCGTTGCTGATGCGTCGCCTCGACGTGCGTCGAGGATTTTTGGGAGGTGCACGTCTGGCCCTTGCGTAGGACGTACGGGGGTCCGCAAGGACATAATAGGTCCATACGCCCACTCGCACTGTGTCAACGCGGAAGCATAACTTGGGCTTTACCTGTGTGATGGATCACAGCTATCTGTGAGATGCAGCTCCAGACTACTGTCGCTTCTAGAGGCTACAGACGACGACCAGGTGGATTATGGTGTGTTTTATTACAGCTCTTTTCCTGCAACACAGCATACAGCACCACAGTGGTGAGGGAAATCACATCACAGTCTCGGGATAACACCACAGTGGAGTCCTCTTTTCTCTGTGCAGTATTTAACAGTAAAATAAAATACCGAAACCTACGCATATAAAATAAAAATAAAAATTACATCCTAGTGTGATCGTATAGTGTATATTGTTATTACACAAATCATGAATGAAAAATCCCCACATATCCATTATATGACATGAAATGTCTTTCAAGAACACATTTAACATTTACCTTGAGGTAAGTATAAAAATCACAAGTAGCTCATTAACATTAAATTCAGAGATAGATAACAAATGCGAGCCATCTATCCAAACAATGAAAAAGGCTGCCCACAGACTTGTATACAAAAAAAACATCATGAAAAGTTACATAAAAAGTGCACAACATATTACCTGCAACACAGCATACAGCACAGCACTGGTGAGGGAAATCACATCACAGTCTCGGGATAACACCTAACACGAGGGAAACATTTAAGCTAGTTTAGCAACATTAACAAGTCTCTAACATCATTTTACGGTCTAGTAAGTCGCAGTTATTACTCAAAACTGTTAGCATAAGTCACAGTGAGTACTTTACATGGTAAAATGTGGAGTATAACTTCTGGAACATTAAAGGAAATAATTAATAATCCTGGACCATGCAAGAGGACGTCTTACCACAGTGGAGTCCTCTTTTATCTGTGCAGTACCCACACCAACCACTGCGCCAGTAGATGGCGGTGTTGCACCTTTTTCTGCCATAATTTAACAGGCATAGATCTACGCCGTTACATACACCCCCCTTAAATTATGCTGAATAGGGGCAACATAGATCAAACCTCCAATATAGAAAAAAAAAATGTGGATATCGAGCAGTGACGTACGAAAAAGTCAATGTCAGAAATTCTTCCGTAAGAAGTGTATAAGGACAGGGTGGTACCAAAACCTATACTTATCACAGACTAACAGAGATGCCATCTACATCTCATAAAACTGTATTCAGTTGCTCTTTTATTGCAGAGGAGCACATGCACCCAATTCAGAAGCAAAACTGAACCAGCAAAACAAACAAAATAACCAAAAAAAAAATAATTGCTCATCACTTAGTCACTCAGGTGGTTCTACACACAAAATGTTGCGCACACATTTGCTGCAATAGCACCAAACGCAGACCCCAACATAGGTTCAGTATTCTCCACAAATCTCTGGCCTGACATCTCACAAATAAGCCTATTTGGATGCCTAATCGTTCTCCCATATCTCGTGAAAACTGAAGGGGCCTGTGTTGTTTGTGGATGTGTGCAAACTACCTCTTCTAACTCAATCTCATCTGGAATAAGGCTTAAGGCAGCAGGTACCTCAGTAGGCAAGTGTCCTGTGTCGTGCACTGAAACTGATGATGAGGTAGGATGTGCACGAGGGCTGTCGTCATAGTCAAAGTCGGCACAGTTCGACAGCATCTCCAACTGTGCCGTCCCCATGGCAAGCACAAGTGAAGTGACAGCGACGACACTCCCTTCCGAAACACTCTCACTCCCAGCCTCAGCTTGGACAGGTGACTGCATGAGCCAATTCATAGTACGAGATCGAGCATCCTCCTGATTATCCACAACAGAGCTCCGGCCACTTCCACATGGCACAGCTGACTGTGTCGCCCCACAGACTGCTTGGGAACCAGCTTGCTCAGGGAACGTCAGGAAGTCGACTGGAAGCAGCATGTTAATGTGAACAACTTTCTCCTTTCCAGTAACATTATCTCGGATCCTGTACACATTAACTCCAGCTCTCACAGACACCACATCAAAGGGGGTTGAATCCCACCGATCAGCAACCTTTCTCTTGCCTTTCTCACCTCGATTGGCTAGCAGCACCCTGTCGCCTACAGTCAATGGCAACCCTTTTACTTTGCGATTGTAGATTTTGGCATGATGATCCTGCTCGCCATAGGCACGCTGCTGAGCAATCTGTGTGGCCTCAGAGAGATCCTTCCTCAGGTGGTTCACAAACTCATGATGGCTGACAATGCTGTTATTCTCCAAGACATGATGGAACATGATGTCAATGGGCAAGCGTGGGATCCGTCCAAACATCAAGTAAAATGGCACAAAGCCTGTGGTCTCGTGTACTGTGCAGTTATAGCAGAAGGTCAGCATCTTGAGCATCTGCGGCCACTTAGACTTGTACTGTGGGGGGAGAGTCCTTATCATGCCACCAAGAGTTCTGTTGAACCTCTCTGTGACACCGTTGCCCATGGGGTGATATGGAGTCGTATGGGACTTGTGTACACCTGCCATCTCAAGAAGATCTTTGATGAGCCTACTCTCAAAGTTAGCTCCCTGGTCAGAGTGGATCCGTTTGGGGAAGCCATAAATGCAGAAGAATTTGTCCCATAAACAGCGGGCCACTTGCTTTGCAGATTGGTTCCTACAGGGAAAGGCTAGAGCCAGCTTTGAGAAATGGTCTGTAACAACAAGGACATCAGTGGTCTTCTTGTCGCTTGTCTCTGCTGTCCAAAAGTCAATGCAAACCAGCTCCATAGGAGCTGAGGTGCGAATGTTCTCAAGGGGAGCTCGGGCGTCTGGTTCCGATGTCTTCCCCAAAATGCATCTCTGACAGTGTTTTACATGTGCCATAACATCCCTTCCCATGCCTGCCCAGAAAAACCTCTCACTGGCCAGAGAGAGAGTCCTTGAACGGCCCTGGTGACCAGCTGCATCATGAACACCGTGCAGGACGTGATGTTTCAGAGATTCGGGTACGACAAACTGTAGGATCTTCCTGTTGATGCGTCGATCCTTCCTCACTCTGTAGAGAATCCCATTACGCACTTTCAATTTCTTCCAGTGCTTCAACAGCTTGAGTACACAACTCGACTCAGCCGCCCTTTCATATGCAGTTGGCCTCCTATGTCGCCGGACATAAAAGAGTGCCCTGCACACTGTAGCATCTTGTTGCTGCATGTTGTGCAACTGGCTGTGGGGGATGATGATGGATAGGTCTTCATCAGGTAACTGCAGTGAGGAAGGGCTCGCGCCGTACAGATGGGAGACACCACCAGTGCGATGAGCGTCCAACACGGCTGACACCTCCTCCGCACCAATAGCACCGCCAGACAGTGTACAGGTATCTTGTGCTGGACTAAGATCCACAGCAGTGGGGTCATCAGCAGTCTGAACCAGGCCCGGAGTGGCTAATCGGGAGGACCGGGACATTTCCCGGTGGGCCAGTCTGACTTTCGGGCCGCGAGGGTGTTCAATTATTATTTTTATGTATTTATTTATTTTGGGCCGGTGTTCAGTCATGGCACTGAGTGGGTATCACGTGCATGCTGTTACCGCTGTCGCTGGGCCGTCTCCACTTGCAGCTCTTTTCTTTTTCTTTTTTGCAGATGCAGTCTGACGTAACACGTCCGTGCACACCGCACACCGTCTGTGGTGTTTGGAGCCTGCAGCCCCAGAAATGCAAGGGTGTTTGCAAATTGGAAAATAAAATAGCAAGGGTGGCGCAGAAAAAGCGAGAATTAAAAAGAGAAAAGCACTGGAGACAGATGCAGCCAAATGTGCAAAAATCGGCAGCTTTTTCAATAAAACGTGCTCGCGGTCTGAAACGACTGATGAAACGGGTAAGACAAGATGTTAAACAAAATGCAACTTTACCTACACCGTTCAAGTTAATTAATTAGCCTATCAAGTCAATGAATTGCGTGGCGTTGTAACATATAGCCTGTCTAACCTAACGTTACATAATTTAAATTATGCATTATGCAATTATGCAATTATGGCCAGTGGCCACAAACTTTGTCTTGTAGCCCCTTAGATGCAAGATGCATCACCAAGCACCTGGCATGAGCCCACAGGTCCAGAGTGTGCAGGTAGGATTGCTCATTAAGTGACTATTATTAGAATTAATATAATGAAGAGTATGGTGTAGACCTGCTCTATATGATAAATGCCCTGAGATAATTGATGATGATAGATGATTCATTACTACAATAATGAAACTGACTTGAATTTTTAACTTGAAAAAGGGGAGATTTGTGTTGAGATTTGTGACCATTTTTATGATTTAGTGTCAGAGACAGAGCCAGGAGCCAGTGGTGAGGAAGAAACAGGTGAGCTAGTGTGTGAACAAGCAAGCATCAGTTCCAATAAAACCACTTTCTATGCCCAAATGATAGTAGTGGCCCGTTATACTTTTTATCATTAGTAATAGTAGCTAAAGTAATACGGAATAAGCCTGCCTATTTTGCCATTGAACAAAATCTTAATTGGTTCAGTCAAAAGTTTTGACTGAACCAATTACATTATTTTAATGTCGTGATCTAAGTGGGCCGGTCTGAGGCATGAAACTCCAGGGCTGAAAATGAGTCCCACTCCGGGCCTGGTCTGAATGGCCTGGCAGTTGGTGGTTAGGCGGAAGGCGTCTTGCACTGTCCCAGTGACAACCCCATTGACCTCATCCAACAAAGATAGATAGGGCTCCTTCACCAGACGATGGCTGGCGCTGGACTGGACGAAGGGTTCACGACTCAGGGCATCAGCGACAGTGTTCTTGGGCCCTGGGACATATTTCAGGTCAAAATCATATGCCGCCAGCTTCGCCACCCACCTCTGTTCACACGCATCCAACCTGGGCTTCGTTAGGATGTATGTCAAAGGGTTGTTGTCTGACCATGCAGTGAAATGCCTTCCTTTCAGCCAATGGGAGAACTTGTCGCATATGGCCCACTTTAAGGCAAGAAATTCTAGCCTGTGAGCCGGGTAGTTCAACTGGGACTTTGACAGTGTTCTGCTGGCGAAGGCGGCTGGCCTTGCAACTTCCTCACCATGTTGAAACTGAGAAAGGACGGCTCCAATCCCATCAAGTGAAGCATCTACAGCTTGAATGAAGGGCTTCTCGAAGTCCGGATGGGCTAGGGTCACACTGTGCGATAGATCACGTTTCAGAGTGTCAAATGCATCCTGACACTCAAACGTCCAGTTGTCCTCTGAGAGCTTCACTTGACTAGAGCGCTTGTTCGCATGCATCCTCTTGCGTCTGGTTTTTCCCCCGATCTTTTGTTCCGAGAGGAGCTTGAAAAGGGGCCTCGCCTTAGTGGAGCAATCTTCGATGAAATGCTGATAATACAGCACCATCCCCAAGAATGATCGAATCTTCTTCTGCGAGGGAGTGACACCATCACTGTCCATCAAGTCAGACACCTGTACTTGGTTAATAGCTTCAACCTTTCCAGGATCTGTCTGCACCCCTGTCTCAGAGATGACATGCCCGAGAAACTTAATAGATCTCCGCAGGAAGTGGCACTTTTTCGGTGCCAGCTTGAGGTTATGGTTCTTCAGACGAGAGAACACCATCTCCAAGCGCTCAAGTGCTATCTGCTCATTCGGCCCATAGACCAAAAGATCGTCCAAGTAGCACAAGAGGCTGGTGAAATTCTCATCTCCAAAGATTGAGAGCATCATGCGCATGAATGTAGCTGGGCTGTTGGACAAACCCTGAGGCATCCGGTTGTATTCATGCAAGCCAAACGGGGATGAGAAAGCAGTATACTTCTTGTGGTCCTCATGCATGGGCACATTGTAGAAGCCAGAGGTGAGGTCCATGGTGGAAAGGAAGACGTTCACCCCCAGTGCAGCGAGAGCATCAGCCTGATGAGGCAGCGGGTGTGCATCCTTTACTGTCCTAGCATTGAGCCATCTGAAATCTGTGCAGATGCGCAGATCTCCATTTTTCTTCCATACGAGGACAAGGGGTGATGCATACTCGCTGGAGGACTTACGAATGATGCCTTTTTCCTCCATTTCATTGAGGGCTGTTCTCAGCTTCTCATAGTAGCTCGGTGGCACTCTGCGGTAGGGCAAAAGAAATGGCTTCTCATCCACTAGATGTATCTTGTGCACAAAGTCAGTTGCCTCTCCACAGTCCATCTTATGTCGTGAAAAGATAGATTCATGTCTCTCGATGATCTGGAGAAGCCTGTCTCTCCACAGGTCAGAGACTGCGCACGAATCTAAGTCCAGATCAGATAGACCAAGCTCGTCTAATGCTCTCCTGACATCCTCCTTGGACCTCGGTGTCGCAGCACCAGCCATGGATTGAGAGTGAACTTGGATGTGGCCAGGTTGAGACAAATCTTCAACTGCAACACAGGGATACACATATGCCAGTTTTGTGTTTCTCTTCAGCACTATGGGCTCATTGGTGGGGTTGATGATTTTCATGGGCAGACATCGGTCACCCCACATAGGCGTAACAATCCTGCCAACCAAAATTTGTCTGGGTCTGCATCTCGCTTGAGTCGGTTCAACAATCACTGTGCTGCCAACTGACACAGGTGCTGAGGCAGGAAGCATGCCCCACACAAGGTGTTCACTTTGTGGTTGCAGTGTCACACATCGTTGCAATTTCAGCGTGCCAACCTTGTCAGGCACTGTGTCACCTCTCCACCTCTCTGTGTTGGAAAGAAGAGAGAAGAAGTGATGGCAGTCATCATCAGAGACGCTACTGGGCTCAGACACGAGTCGCCAATAGCCGTCAGTCTTTCTCATCAGTCGGATAATTGTCTTTATGGCATTGCTGCCCAAGATCATGTCATCAGTCTGTCCGGGAACCACGAACATTGGAATGATCATTTTACAATCATACACCTCTACTTCCACATCACATGTAGCTGAAGGTGTGACCTGATGACCTCCACATCCAATTATGATAACATCATCAGCAGAGTACTGCCTCAAATCTGGATTTTGTTGAAGGAGGCGCTGTGCAGCTGATACACTTAATGTACATCCTGTCGAGCCACTGTCCATCATCGCCTTCAGAGAAACACCTGCCGCAGTGACAGTGGTGTAGAACAAACTGTCTGACTTTTGAATTCTGTGTGTGCCTTGAAACATGACAGTCTTTCCTAAGGGCATGCTGGAACAGACTGACGCAAAGACTGACTCAATGTCTTCAATATCGCCTGTGGGAGGGACACTAATAGGATCCACACCGTCCTCCCCTTGATGCAGATCCACTAGTTTCCCGACTGTGCAGATGTCACCTGCACAGGGCAGCTGCGTCTGGAGTGATCAGGTGAGAAGCATTTAAAGCAGAGTTTCTTATCACGGCAATGAGTGAGTGCAGAATTGTTTGCGTCACCACAGACGGCACATGGTAAGTTATTCAGACCCTCAATCCTGGAGGGCTTCACTCTAGGATGCCAGGTGGTAGTAGCTTGGGATGGAGTAGATCTCTCCAGCAGAACCTTCTCCAGCATTGTAATGACACGTTCAAGAGCAGCTAAGTCTGGTGACTTGGGTGCGTGAGAGTCTTTTGAGTCAGGTGGAGACGCTGCAGTGTGAAGCACTTCAACTTTGTTCACATACACATTCTCGCTGAGCTTCCTACTCACAGCAGCAGCAGCACCCCACGAACCTCTCTCAGAGTGGTACTCATCCAGCACATCTTGAACCTCCACTGCATTCCACTTATCAATTGTCTTTGACCTGAAAGTCATGGCGAGCTCTTTGGAGGGGCAATTCTTTATAAACATACGTGTCACTTCCAGGCTGGGGCAGTTTAGTTCCTTGCCCTGTTCTTTGAGGCGGTCAGCAGCGATGTCTGCTGCTTGGTTGAGCCTCAGCCAGTAGTCATATGCATCCTCATTACTCTTTGGCAGTGTAGTGTAAAAGTCTGCTAGGGGAAGAGGAGAACAAGGGACAGCAGCAAAATGCCGACGGAGGGGAGCATAAATGGCATCTGGGTTCAGAGTCACATCAACGCCACTGTTCCTCATTGCAAACTTCACAATATCTTTAGCTCGACCTCTGAGGTGAATGAGTATTTCCTCAGCCTGCTGCTCTGGTTTGACATTTGTCCTCTTTATGTAATCCTTCATCAGGTCTACCCATTCGTGCACATCCACAGTGTCTGAGGCATCTCCTCTGAAGGTTGGAGGTTCTCCCACTTTCCTGTGAGGCGCTAGGTGGACATGCGACAGATCCAGACTGTGTGCAGACACGTCAGTTGGTGCAGTATGCACAGTTGGGGTGCTCGACGTGGGTGTACTGAGTGTTGAGCCAAGGCGTGCAACTATACTATCTGTCAGCTGCTGGCCAACATGTTTAATTATGTCACTCATCTGACTGACTACATCAGGTGAAGGCGAGACAGAGTTTTGTGTGAGTGTAGCAGTAACCTGTGTGCTCGGTGTAGGTACAGTATGGTGGCTCTGAGAAGGAACCCTGACTTCACTGACTGAAGTGGCCTCAACTAGAACCCGCTCACCCCACATCACATGAACAGCACCCCCTTTAACAGGACTGTCAAACTGCAACACCATACCCCTGCCCCTACCTCTACCAATACTAAGAGGCGTACTAGTATTTCCTTGTATGTAGCTCATTTTCAAATCCAACTTGACAAAATTTCATGAAACAAAACAAACACAGAAAAGAAAAAAAAAATACAACAATACAAAGACTGGTTGAGTAACAACGTGCACCAGTTACGTCATACACTGGTAGACACACTGTCCACCTGAAAGCGCAAGGTAGAAGCCGTCCAGCAAGATGGTCCCGGTCCGGGGTGAAGAGCCAACTCCAGACCAACGAGTCACAGCACCAATGTGACGGATCACAGCTATCTGTGAGATGCAGCTCCAGACTACTGTTGCTTCTAGAGGCTACAGACGACGACCAGGTGGATTATGGTGTGTTTTATTACAGCTCTTTTCCTGCAACACAGCATACAGCACCACAGTGGTGAGGGAAATCACATCACAGTCTCGGGATAACACCACAGTGGAGTCCTCTTTTCTCTGTGCAGTATTTAACAGTAAAATAAAATACCGAAACCTACGCATATAAAATAAAAATAAAAATTACATCCTAGTGTGATCGTATAGTGTATATTGTTATTACACAAATCATGAATGAAAAATCCCCACATATCCATTATATGACATGAAATGTCTTTCAAGAACACATTTAACATTTACCTTGAGGTAAGTATAAAAATCACAAGTAGCTCATTAACATTAAATTCAGAGATAGATAACAAATGCGAGCCATCTATCCAAACAATGAAAAAGGCTGCCCACAGACTTGTATACAAAAAAAACATCATGAAAAGTTACATAAAAAGTGCACAACATATTACCTGCAACACAGCATACAGCACAGCACTGGTGAGGGAAATCACATCACAGTCTCGGGATAACACCTAACACGAGGGAAACATTTAAGCTAGTTTAGCAACATTAACAAGTCTCTAACATCATTTTACGGTCTAGTAAGTCGCAGTTATTACTCAAAACTGTTAGCATAAGTCACAGTGAGTACTTTACATGGTAAAATGTGGAGTATAACTTCTGGAACATTAAAGGAAATAATTAATAATCCTGGACCATGCAAGAGGACGTCTTACCACAGTGGAGTCCTCTTTTATCTGTGCAGTACCCACACCAACCACTGCGCCAGTAGATGTCGGTGTTGCACCTTTTTCTGCCATAATTTAACAGGCATAGATCTACGCCGTTACACCTGTACTGGGAATGCTAATGGTGTAGCTGGTTAAGCTAAATGGCCACTACTGTAGCATATGAGAGAGAAAGAGATGGCACATGATGTGATATAAAAAGTGTATTTTGGTTAATGTGCATAATGTGTTCACTGCACTGAACAATTTAATACTGTTTACTTACGGTTGAAAGGGTTAAAAAGATAAATACTAATGTTACAAGATAAATGTTGATGTTTTGATTAATAGAGCTGTTTAAAAATATAAATAGTGTTTTGTTAAAATAAAGATGATGATTTGAAGTAGAAATGAGAGTAATGATTATTTGTTCTGCACTCTATGTGTAGACTAGCCTGATGAGCCAGAGCCACATTAAATGTAGGGTCTGGTCACTCTCCATAGACAGGGCTCAACCGGAGGGGTGGGATAAACGGTTGCCTTTCAAACTCCCTCTCCACGCAATAGGATAGCGCTACAACCAATCAGAGCAACGAAGAAGGTGACGTAGTCAGAGCGACGGAAAAGAGAGTTCCTTGCATGTGTTGTGGAAAAAACTTTTCCTAATAGATATTAAATAGTTCTTGTTGCATCCTGTTTTTTGTTTTTTTTATGAGTTCGCCTACAGGTTGAGTTTCTCCTGCATTAATCATTTTTTAAGCTGTGGATCAAACTTTTGCCGTATCCGGTTGGCAAAACTCCAAATACATCCTTCTTCTGTAAGAACGACCTCAGTGCAGTTTCTTGTTCTTTTCTCAGAGAAAAGCTTAACTTCAAGTCTTTCAGAGCGGCGGCCAAAGCCGATTGGAAAGAAAGTTGTTTGCTAGCAGCAGCCATCGCTCTGGTAGTTCTAGCAGGATGGGGAACTCACGCGTAATTCACGGAATTTATGGTCGCAGGTCAGTCGTCATCATGTTAAGCCCGCCCGCCGACTCGTGATTGGCCCGGTCCATCTTGGATTTTTCTAAATCTCAAGTCAACGGAGAGTAACTAGACTTCCCCTGGAAGCAAATGTAATTTGCTGCCGCTAGGGGCGCGTCTAGATTCTAGGTAGACTGGTTTATTGCCGGATTAGAACTGATTCAGATTCTGAACCGAGGGGGTTCGGTGGCGAGCCAGAGAGGACGAGCGAATCAGAGGGAACGGTGCACGGCCCGGCCAACCGGGGAATCCATTCGGAGGAACTTCAGACATCATCTCACTTCACTCGTGACACAGATAAGAACATAACACAAAAATCTACCCGGGTAGTAACCACATGATCAGAACGTTGCACACATAAAACACAGAACTGAACTGAACTCTGCCCTTCTAGAAAGAAGGAGGAACATTTTCTTTTGAACTTTTTTTAGTTTTATTTTATTATTTTTCAACCTTTTTTTTTTGAAAGAGCTCTAATTTTTATTTTTTTGTATTTTTCATTTTCATGCACTTCAAAAAAATAAATAATAATAATAATCTGTGGCAATAAACTGTCAACTGTTAACTTCATGGTATTGTACTTGACTAACTATTACCAGCTCTCTGAACCTAGAGGGAATGTTAGTGTCACAGTGTGTTCTTACATCAGGCTAAAGGCGCTACAGTTGGTTTTGAAAGGCTCATTTAAATCTGTCCTCCGTCATTCAGTCCTGGTTTCATCAACACATCAGAAGTCACAGAAATGTTAAAAACCTCATGTTAACTTGTGTCTTGTTGAAGGTTTCAGTCAGGACTGTCCTCTGCTGGACAACTGAATGAAGTTCATTAGTTCCCTCTTCCAAACGTGTTGACTGACTTTGAGGGTTTTACTTGAAGCAGGAGGAGGTCGCTGACATGAACTCTGATCCACCAGCAGCTTTATCTTCTTTTAATTCATCATCAGATCCTTCACTAATCAATAATCAAAGATCAACAACCTGATCAAACTGACTCTTCAGCCATCAGAGGAGACGTCACATCCTGGACCTGGACTCTGTCTGCAGAGGAGACACAAGACAGTTAGAGACAAAGAAAGACAGAAAGAAAGAGGAAAAATGAAAGACAATAAGAAAGCAAGACAGAGATAGAACAAAAGAATAAAAGAAAAAAGAAAGATAAATGGAAAAGGAAAAAATGAAACAGAAAGAATGAAATACAGAATGAATGAAAGAAGAAAGACTGAAAGAAAATAAACAGACAAACCTTTCACTATCAGCTTCACTATTTTCAATCTCAGGATGTCTCTCTCCTTGTTGTAGACTCTACAGATGTGTCGTCCACTGTCTCTCTCTGTGGGGTATTTCAGGGTCAGACTGAGGTCTCCAGTTTTCAGCAGGTCTTCATTCATCTTCGTTCTGTTTCTGTAAAACTGGTCCTGGTCTTTAAGCTGGTCAGAGCCGTTCTGATACACATGGACCGTCCTGTATTTTCTGTCCTTCCACACCACTATATCATCTTCAGGCAGCTCTGTGGTTCTGAAGGGCAGCTGGACAGACTCCACCCCTGAATCCACCTCCACCTGGGGGACTGAGAGGACAACAAATCCCATCATCAGCTGTAGAGACAGCAGCAGCAGCAGCAGCAGCAGCAGGTTTTCATGACTTTATTGAATGATTGTAGAGAAAGCTGAAGGACAGAAGCAGATGAGAGCAGAAGGAACAGGACAGAGATCTAGAAAGGTGTTGCAGATGATCAGAGTCTTGATGGTTGGTTGTTTGTCCATGTGCTGCTTCACAGTAATGTCTCCTGTCAGTGTGGAGCTGCTGTCTGCTGCTTTTCTATCTGTGGATCTAACATGACAGTGACAGTGAAGAGAAGAAGAGTTCAGATCCTAACATTTTTTTTTGGTGCTGAAATGTTTAGCAGCTGCAATTGAGGAAAAACGGATGAATTTAAATTCCATGGCCGTTAACAGAGAGAATAGATGCATTAAGTTTGTACGGGAGGGAGAAAAGGCTAGACTATCAGGCATCAGGCATAACACGGGACAGCTAAGAGTAGGAGGAGCCTGGGAGATGAGAGCGGATTTAAATGGACAACTGGTTATTCCAGCTGAGATAGTTAGCACCCGACTACGGCCAGATCTGCTGTTGTGGTCTGAGCCAGAGAAAGTAGTCTATTTCATAGAGCTGACTGTCCCGTGGGAAGATAGAGTTGAGGAGGCTAACGAGCGAAAAAGAGCTAAGTACGCAGAGTTAGCAGCAGACGCAGAGCAGAATGGCTACAAAGCTTATGTCCGCCCGGTAGAAGTGGGCTGCCATGGATTTGTGGCAAAGTCGGTGATTGCTCTGCTGAGTGAGCTGGGCATACGAGGAAGAAGCCAGAGGACTGCGGTTAGCAATATGTCCCGGGCAGCAGAGAGAGCGAGCGACTGGTTATGGGTGTGCAGTGTTGGGCCTGGGTACTAAGGCACTCAGTATTGGGGTTTGGAGGGAAACTGGCCGCTCCTTGAAGTCCTTTGAAGTGGCTTGTTAGCAGCTCGGTGCTAACTAGCCGTGTGGCTCCTATTGTTTGGGAGTTTAGCCTGCAAACCTTCTGTTTGTTGGCTAAAAGACCTGGTGTAGATTCCTCAGCAGGATCTCGCTTCACTGCTGTAAGGAGAACAGGCCTGGCACCCAGCTGCAGCCGAGCAGCTCGGGGTCTCCACGTGGAGGTGTGGAGTTGAAGAGGTGGAAGAGTAGAGAATAAGAGAGAGAACACTGGCAAAACAGCGCATTTTATATGACCTGATGACCTCAGAGGTCACATGCCACTGTCAGCCAGTGAACTGCTTGGTCAGTTTCACACCTGGAGGATTGTGGGACTTCTGGGTGCTTCCCTTTGTCTCCAAGACAAAGACAAAACATGTGGTTAACTTGGATATGCATAGTGAGCTTCCCTAGCTCACCACCAGGTTCAGATCCCAACAGCAGGAAGCATGCTAGCTGGGAAACTAGCTAAAGGTCAGGTTGGCCACATGTAGGCCACGGTCGATTTGTTTGTTTATTATGTGATTTGTTTGTTTGTTACGTGGTTCAGTCCGCATCAACGGGGCGGATCACCATAGATTTGTTTGTTTGTTACGTGTTTCAGCCCGCATCAACGGGGCGAATCATGGTAGATTTGTTTGTTTGACTCGTGGGTATTAGTTGCTATATTAGTTGTTGATAGACATCGAATGGTGAGGAAAACAGGGTTGTGCAGTGGCAGTGTAGAGGGGGGTGACTCCAGGATGCTGGAATTCACTGTTAAGCCTTCTCGAGGTGTCGTGGGCCTAACTTGATGAAACATCGGTGAAGGGAGGTGCCCACTTGAAAACCCCAACGATATGCTGCATACTGCTGTTGTCTTCATGGTACTTGGTAGCTATGGTTAGCTGCTGAGCGGGCCATACAAGCCAGCAGCGGTTTGTTAGTTTATGTTTTACAATGTTTGAATTATGCTGCTCAATGGGCTTACAATCCAGCAGCTTTTACTTAGTTTATGTAGATTATAGGTTAATTGTCATATCACATGACCGTAGGATTGGTAGGGTTTCTTAGTTGAACAGGGCGTCTAAATGTGTTTTGCCTGGGATCCTGGCACAAGGGATTATAACATCTTATCCTGTGTATTACTGAATGCTCCTTGTTTATTTATTTATTTGTGTCTATTGTCTTCATCTACTAACACTGTTAGAGATTAACACACACAGCATACCTTTGTTGAAGAATCTTCTCAAATACACTCCAAGACCCACAATGACACCGCCAACGATCATGACAATGATGACAACCAGGAGAACCCAGGCCTCGAATGGAAAAATGTACGGTTCTGTGGGTTAAAAACAAAGAACAGAATGAGCTCCACATGAACACCACTACTCTAGTCCAAACTCCTGAATGTCTCAGAGTTCAAACAGGTCTGATATTTTTCCCTGGAGTCCGAGTCGGCTGAGTCCATGTTGGCCAGTTTGTACTATAAAGAGAAACTGTCTCTCTCATTAAACAGAGCTAAGATGTGACGATCCTGACGTATTCTGGTAGTTTTATTATTGACTAGAGAAGGTTGATGCTGTTAATAGTTATGGGAATCATGCATGTGCTCAGTAATGCCATTGCTGTTTTACTTCTGTAGTGAGACTGTGAAATTGAAAAGTCTCAATAATAAAACCATTGATAAGACAGAAAAGTAGTTTTAACTTCAATGAATGGATCAGACTTCCACTGACAGTAAAATAAAAATAATAAAGGATTCAACCTCTTAGTCTGACTCAGGCCAAAATCTTTAGAGATGGCAACCCTACAAATGTCAACTGTGTGTGATCATACAGTATACTGCTGTATACAGTGTTAGTATTTATTGCTGACCTTTGACCTGCAGCTGCACGGCTGCCAGTCTGCGTTCGTTTCCATACGCACTGATGGAGCAGATGTAGGTTGCGCTGTCAGAGAGGCGGGGTTTCCTTAGATTCAGGCTGAAGTCTCCAGTTGTCAAGGCGTCAGTCTTCATGGATGTTCGGTCGCTGTAACGCTGGTTTTGTTTTTTCAGTTGATCACCTGACGTCTGACGCTGATGGACGGTTGAAGGACTGAGTTCATAGCGGATCCACTCCACCGTGGGGTTCAAAGGAACAGAAGAGTCTTGACAGGGCAACAGGACTGACTCCGCCCCGTCCACCACCTCCACAGCCAGGGTAGGCTGGGAAACTGAGAGAACACAAGAGACAGAAACATCAGTCATCTGGTTTAATAATAACTGTCACATACAGGAACTGAAGCAGCCTAACATGTTTAATACATGGTCCAGAGTTCCTGGTGGATTTTGTTAAATGTCTGTAGACACACTGAAGACTGATGTGTGTGTGTCCTTCAGACTTCCTCTTGGAGACAAGAATGAAGTCTTGCTTGTTGGATGAGATCAGAAATGTGTCTGTGACTCATAAAACAACTACTGATCACCACTGACCTTTGACATGTAGATGTACATCTGTCACTCTCCGTTCTTCTCTTCCATCACTGATGGAGCAGGTGTAGTTGCCGCTGTCAGAGAGGTGGGGTTCTCTCAGAGTGAGGCTGAAGTCTCCAGTGTCTAGAGCATCAGGCGTCATCCATGTCCTCCTCCTGTAAACCTGGTTCTGACCTTTAACTTCACCTGTTTCTCGTTGTTTGTGGACAGATTTGGGACTGAGATCGTTCCTGGTCCAAATCACTGTGGGGTCCTCAGGTAAAAAACCCAAGTAGCTGCAGGGTAGCAGGACAGACTCCGCCCCCTCAGTCACCTGCACCACAATTGCTAGGGCATGCTGGGAAACTGAGAGGACACATGAAGACAAAGACGAAACTTTGATTTCAGAAGTGGGGGGACACAAGTATATTTAATAAAACTCTTATCTTTCAGTTCACTGGGTTTTCTAGTAGTTCTTCTAGTTTTCTATTGCTACGGATAGATAGATAGATAGATAGTTTTTTAATTAATTTCTGTGTTGCAGCAGCAATGTACAGGCATTCAACACCATACATAAATATAACAAAAAGCTAAAAATCAACAATAAAAAATAGAGAACTAAAAAAAGAACAAAAATCTATACACAATATTTACAAAAATTTTTCATGTTCCCTTTTTTGGTTTGACTGGTTGTAAAGCATGTAGCAAAACATTATCACCCAATTCTGTTTGACCTAGTTGGGCCATTCTACCGAATTCGTGCAAATTGCTGTCCCACAATGAAAAAACTATTTAACAAAACAATTAAGAATTCAGACCTTCAATATTTACAAAGATTATGTTATGATCTAGTTAAACACAAGACTGTAACTAGATAGTAATTAAGCTAAATATATACAAAATCATCATTTATGCTACCTTCCTAGGTACTTTCTATTGGGAAGTGCCGTAAATCCTCTAATACAGGCCCGGGCCTTTATTTTACTCAAGCACATCGCGGTCCAGGCCTTTATTGGAAGGAGGCCAGAATTAGAGGCAGGCCTCAATTTCTATTTGAGCAAAACGAACTAGAAGTAGAATGTAGAATGAATAAAAACAAGATTTTGTGTCTATTTGAACCTATAAAATACTAGGTTCATTTATTGAAAACGTACAGTTACCATAACATGGTATGCATACTGAACATTAACAACAAATGAGCGGCGCGACGCGGTCGGGGCGCACTGAGGACAGTCCGTAGCCGGTCGGCAGTCGCGCCGGGAGCGAGGGGGCCCCGTCCCTCCCCGCAGGGAGAGAGGGCGCAGTGAGCACTGATTCCACGACCCCAGGGAAGCGGCGAGGTGAGATGCGGGGGGTCGCTGTAAAGCTCGCGGCCGGAGCCTGCGAGCCACCTTCGCCCCGAGCACTTCCAGGCCGACCCAGAGCCGGTCGCGGCGCACTGCCACGGAGGAAATGCGCCCGGCCGACGCCGGGGAGAGGTCCCGCACACCTGCCGCCGAAACCCTGACCCGCCGAGATGGTTCTAATAATAGCCCCGGCCACTATTAGAGACCGGCCTTTATTTACCTCCGCTGACAGCGAGACCGGCCAATGTTGGAGACCCGGTCGGTAATGGAATACAGGCCAATATTAGAGGATTTACGGTAGTTGTCCCAATCTCTAACCCCTAAATTTCAATCCATGAAAATAATACTTAAAAAAAATTGTCATTTTTTCCAATGGTGTATTTTAAAATATATTTTTGGTTTATTTTAAACAGAATGTAAAATATTTAGATTCATTTTGAAGTTTTTTTTTAAATTACAAAAAATGCTTTAAAAAATGCTGTCCCACACTTTCATGTCACAACTGTAACACGAGTCGTTTTACCACATGGGTAGAGCCTGGTTTTAGCCACACACCTTCTGACCAAGTGACACTGTCAGCATCCCTGTCCTTCATGGCTGCATGGTGAGTGATACTAGGGATGTAACAAATTACCGATATGAATCGGAAATCGGTTTTGATTTAAAAGATGTGAGTGCATCGATACACAAGCCCCTGGACCGATCTAAATGTACCACGAACCGGTCGATGGCCCGATTACAAAGTTATGAATCGGGTTATTACCGTAATTTCCGGACTATAAGGCGCACCTGAATATTAGCCGCACCAGCTAAATTTTGGGGAAACTACAGATTGTTCCATATATAAGCCGCACCCGACTATAAGCCGCACCCAAGCCGCTGGTGTTTTAATGTTTAATTACCGTAAGGGTTTCTTCTACCACGGAGAGGATTGTCGGGACAGAAATGGCTGTTTGGAAACGCAAAGCGTCCCATTTATTTACATTTGAGAAACACAATAAATCTTTCAATCAATCGATCGATCAAACTTTCACATCTTTGACATTACAAACAGCATTCGTGCAGTGCACAAATAATACAACGGTGCGCTCCTAGCGCACTTCCTGCAGTCATAGTACCGTAGTAGTGCAGTATAACAAAAAACACCGATCCAACCAATCCAGAGAAATAACATTATCTCTAGTGTGAGTCTAGTATTGTCTTCTGTCTTCTGTATTGTCACCACTTCATGTGTTTTCAGTACATGTTTTAAAGCAACCTGTGATGCAGTGTGTGGTTCTACATGGTTCCTGTCTAGTAAATGGTTTTCAAACAAAGCAGAGCTCTCCTTTGCCCCGGAGGAATCTCTGCTCTGCTGGTGTATCAACCAGAGATTAACATTTAACATTTAATACATCAGTAGTTTACACTTCTTAACTTGTCTCTGTTCTGATTTTATTTAATTATTTATTTGATAGTGACAGTGCACATTAATGAACATCTATTCAGACAGCAATAGACATAAATATGCCGGATTATAGCTGTGGTATATTAGATCGAGCACTCGGTTCTCGATTATGTTGTACTGTCAATGTACCTGGTGTTCTGTGATCGATTACTTTGGTCTGTTGTTGAATGTTGGAGCACGAAGTAAAAGACGCTCTCGTACCACAGCCTTGCTTCCGTGTACATTGTTATAGCTACATTAGTAGACTTACCCACGAATGGTAATATTGAAGTGTATACAACACATGAAGTCATAACAATACCAACAATGCTAATTTGCATCCACTAGGCAGGTAACACAAAAACATGATAAGACATAGGACAGGACAATAGATCACAATAAGAGGACAACATAAGACAGTACATTACTAAGAAGACAAAAGTCAGTGGTTACAAGACTGGTTTGCTTTCAACCACTGCTTGAGGTGAGATTTGAAGGTTTGTAATGTGGGACACTTGTTCAATGGAGAATGGGACATATTTCAGACTGGAACCAGTCAAACATGTTTCACTCCAAATATTTCTCTTCAATGTGCTCAGAGCTGCTGCTGCTGTCTCTACAGCTGATGATGGGATTTGTTGTCCTCTCAGTCCCCCAGGTGGAGGTGGATTCAGGGGTGGAGTCTGTCCAGCTGACCTGCAAAACCACAGCTCACCTGCCTGAAGACGCGAAAGTGGAGTGGAAGGACACTTACCTCAGGAAGGTCCATGTGTATCAGAACGGCTCTGACCAGCTTGAAGACCAGAACCAGATTTACAGAAACAGAACGAAGATAAATGAAGACCTGCTGAAAACTGGAGACCTCAGTCTGACCCTGAAATACCCCACAGAGAGAGACAGTGCACGATATAGATGTGCAGTCTACAACAAGGAGAGATACATCCTGAGATGGAAAACAGTGGAGCTGAAAGTGAAAGGTCTGATTATTTTCTTCCAATCTTTCTTCTTTCATTCATTCTGTATTTCATTCTTTCTCTGTTTCATTTTTCCTTTTTCATTTTTCTTTTTTTTCTTTCCTTCTTTTTTCTTTCTGTCTCTCTTTCTTTCTGCGTTCTTTCTGACTTTCTGTCTTTCTCTCTTTTTACTTTCCTTTTCACTTTCTCTTTTTCTCTTCCTGTCTTCCTTTCTTTCTGTCTTTCTCTTTCATTCTTTCTTTCTGTCTCTTTTTTTTCTTTCTTTCAGTCTTTCTTTTTTGTTTTTCTTTTTTCTTTCTTTCTCTCTTTCTTTCTTTTTTCTTTCTCTTTCGCTTTCTTTCTTTCTTTTAGAAATCTTTAAAATTAAAAGTTGTAATATATTCATATTCCAGGTATTCCTCATAAAACATGTTTGTGACATGAGGCCATTTGCATTTTTATTTATTTTTTCATTAATGTTAAGAAATTGCAGTTTTTGTATCACTAACCCACTTTTCCACAAGTGGGGTCAAAAATGACCCCAAGCAGTTCCTATGAAATCTTCTATGAACCTTTAATTCTTAGCAACTCTGACTGTCCCACTTACACATCTGATGTCATCTCTCACATCTGATGCAACTTTGACTGTCAATACTGTCCCACTTACACATCTGATGTCAGCAGTCTCACCACCCAGGAGGTCATTTTTACACAGCAACATACGTGTAAGTATTATCTTCATTTATGAACTTATTTTTCATTGACAGATTATAATGTGTGATGTATGAATGTATGAATATATTACAACTTTTCATTTTAAAGATTTTGAAGAATAACAACCCAGTTTATTGCAAAAACGCATTGATTTTAATTGGGGTCATTTTTGACCCTACTCGAGGAAGAGTGTAGGTATTGGTAGGTTGTGCATCCGAGGGTTAAACCTTCAACAAGACACAAGTTAACATGAGGTTTTTAACATTTCTGTGACTTCTGATGTGTTGATGAAACCAGGACTGAATGACGGAGGACAGATTTAAATGAGCCTTTCAAAACAAACATTTAAAAGACATGAAGTCTGCAATGAGCCGTGGTCACCAGCAGGAGGCAGAAGACTGCAGAGGAGAGAGTGAAGAGGTTACTGTTATAATTACAGGGTTAATGAGGAAACCACACACATCCTTTACTCAGTGATAAATCACATGTTCAGACTGAGCGTCTAGAAACTGAGGAATCTGTTGAACTCACAGTAAAGTAGCAGTCAGCTTCCTGGCTGCTCCACCCACCTGTGTGTGTGTCATCAGATGTTTTATTTAACTTTTTCCAGATCAGAGAATAATCAGTGATGAAAATAACCTTCAAACAGTGTGAACAGTGTGGGTGGAGCTGAGCTCTTTCCTTCATGTGATAACTATCCAACTCTTCTTCTGTTCATTCTAACAAGATCGTATTTAAAATAAAATCAACAGACATCACTTCAGTTTACAACTGGATTCTATTTAATTGTGGAGAAATTAAACGTTTCTACAGGTGAGAAAAGATATCAGAGATCAGCTGATGGTGGGAGTGTTTAGCTGGTGGAGACCAAACATAGAGCCAAAAGAGACAGAGTACTGGACCTCATCAGGAGGACACTGAGACACTGAGACTAAAGAGAAATGATCAGCTGATTCAGGAGAGGACAGCTCTGAACCACATTTCGTAGCTTCCTAGATTCTTAGCTTCCCATCTAATAGTAGCTCTACAAATCTTCCTAGCCTCCCAGCTAACAGTAGCCATTCCTAGATTCCTAGAATCCTAGCTTCCTTGCTTCCTAGCCTCCTAGCAAACAGTAGCCGTTCCTAGCTTCCTTGCCCTCCAGCTAATAGTAGCTCTTCCTGTTTCCTCCTTTGAATGATGAATCCAGACTACTGCCACCTGCTGGTATGAAGAGTTATGTCCTCCAGCTGGTCGTTGGTTTGAGATCCAGACACAGGGGACGTGACAGTCGTCCTTCAGAAATCTTCTGATGTTGGTTTGATGTGTTGGAACATTTAAATGTCAAACTGAGAAACATTAATGTCTGTGACAGGAACAAAGTTCAGTTTTCAAACTTTTTACACAACACACACACACCCATCATCATCGTGAGCCTCACAAACAAATCTCAGTGTGTGTGTGTGTGTGTGTGTGTTTCCTTATAAGTGATCTATGGACTTCTGGACTTCATCCAGAGATTTTTATGAGAGTGAAGCTGAATGTAGAGAGAGACACACCTCGCTGCTCCGTCACTTCACTTAACAAAAGCTGACTGTAGAAGCAAACATGGCTGCAGAGAAGTGTTGTCAGAGAGTCAGTAGATGATCAGCTGCTGTGATCCTTAGTTTGACAGGAAGATGAAGACGTTGGTGGTGTTTGTGGTCCTCATTCACGGTAAGATATCTTCTTCCTGGATCTGGTTATCTCTTCAGTCTGACATCACTTCTCTCACGTCTGTCTCTTTAAAGAAAGTCAGTGATGACCTGTTTCCACTTTGATTAGTTGTGAGGGACACGTCCAGAAGCAGAGTCTGATGTTCTGTTCGTGTGAACTGTATGGAATAAGAATGCTGCCATAAATCGTGCGTGCACAACGAGACTCGCGCGAGTGCAAATCAAACATCCGCGCGCGCATTCCCCCCCGGAGCAATATTGTAGCCTGCGAGGAGAAAAACAGCTCGCGCACGCGCAGAGTCCGCTCGCAAAACTTTCCCCTGCTCACTCGCGAAACTCTCCTCTCCTCGCGCACAAAACTGTCCCCTACTCGCGCGCGAGTTATTTCTTTTAGTGGGCGTTTTTGTCAGTGAGGGGGACGAGCAGAGCCCGTCTACGGAGAGCCTTCCCACTCTCTATTAAGTCCCATTGTAACGAATTTTGGTTGCAGTTCCACCAGATTTCCACTAGGGACGATCGCCATGAGTGCAACATGAATGGGACTCTATGGAGCTAAACGGCTAAATGTGTCTCTTTCACCCGATTGTCGTTGAGAAATCTCAGATTTGATTGTAGGTTTTGCAAGTTCAACATGGGTTATAGGTCAAAAGTTGAATGAACGAGAACTTATGTCCTTTCGTTTTCTTACAGGTTGAGTTGTTGTTGCCCATAACACGCTAGCATTGTGCTAATGAACGCTGATTGGTCAGTGAAGGACTGATTACGACCAGATCCCGCTTGACGGCATCGTGGCATCCGAAACGGGACCAGAATGTTAAGACGGACTTTTTAGCCCAAGTTTTTTTTTTCCGGCCCGGTCTTTTAAAACAACAAAACAGAAACTCTTCTAGCACGATTATTTACCCGTGTCAGCTGTGTTGTCCATGCCTCGAGAGAAAAGAAAGTGCAGAGCGCGAAAGCACCAAAGCAGTGACTGAAGGATTGCCGTAAAGCAGTATCTGGTCGTACGATGTGTATGACGTCATTGACATTTTAAAATACTTTTTAAAGCAAAATAAGTGACTCTAAAAAATCTAACACCCAGCAGTGTGTAATTTCTTTGCATCTCCTTTCAAATTCAATATTCAAATTACTGCACAAAAAATTATATCCTGAGAAAAGTGGATTTTGAGGGGTATCGCTCCATAGACCGCCATTCATTCTGCACTCATCCTGAGAGCGCCCTCATATGGAATCAGAGTGGAACTGCAACAGTTCAGAAACCGGAAGTTCAGTGAGAGTGGAACTTCTCCCCATATTAGACGTTCTCTGGGGACGGGCCTGGGGGGCATTGTATCTCCGAATATAATTGGTTGAGCCTATTGGCCAGTTGAACAGCAGGGTACGGCAACACTACTAGGACAAACGGGACAAACCACACTTATTCACACTCCAGAACAGAAGGTGGCGGTAATGCACCAAAAAGCTGGTTGCCGAACCGCCATTCAGGTAACGTCAAAGACAGTAGTATCAGATAACTTCTTAGTTAACGTTATTATCATCAAGAGCTATGGCTGTGGAAACGCCTCACGTAGATATTTTGTTTTACTAGTTTCATTATGACACATTTAAAACTTGAGAGGGAATTGACAGCCGCCGCTGAATCATGGAGCAGCTGAAAAATGTCAGGGTGGTTCAGAAATTGAGCCATTCAGTCCGATAACATTTTGTAAATGAGCTGCACCATTGAATTGTTTTATAGTATAAAGTCTTTCCACAGACAGAGTTTACTTCGCAAGACTTTGTATTACAGCTCTGTTTATAAACATGTCGCTTTCTTGAAGTAAACAAATTATTTATTTATTTATTTATTTATTTATTTATTTATTTTTAGAATTTTTTAACATACACGTTTAACATACAATTATAAACACACGTTTATAATTTTCAGGGAGAAAGAAGTAGCCTAGATCGAGAATATGAACAAAACAGTTTTACCAAAATAAAAAATGTCGTTGTGCAGCAGGATCCAAGTTACAAAAAATGATCAGCATTTTATCAGATTAATGTCGACGATGGAGGGAAGGAAAGACAGCACTCAGTCAAACATACTGAAGTTCATTGCTCTGTGTGACATTTTGCAAACTTTCAAGTCAAGACACCAAATCACAATACATGTCATTCAGGCATTCGGGGCTGTGTGGTTTGTCCCGTTTGTCCTAGTAGTGTTGCCGTACCCTGCTGTTCAACTGGCCAATACGCTCAACCAATTATATTCGGAGATACAATGGTGATTGGCATGCCCCCAGGCCCGTCCCCCTCACTGACAAAAATGCCCACTAAAAGAAATAATTCTATGCGCGCGCGGATGTTTGATTTGCGCTTGCGGATGTTTGATTTGCGCTCGCGCGAGTCTCATTGCGCGCGCACGATTTATGGCAGGGTTCTAATTCCATAGAACTGTTTCTAATCACGGCTGTAAATGTAAAATCACATCAACGAACAAAGAATCAAACAGATTTAACGTGAGCTCAGAGCTAACGACTGCTTGATGATCTGGCTGCAGGTCAGGACTTCACTGTTGGACAGAAACATTACAAATGTCAATGTGCTTTAAAGTGAAACTGTGCTAGTGAGTTCTTCATGGGGAAATGTTGACGACTAGTTTCTTCATCCAGATACCACATCACTGAGAACAAGCATGTAGAACTTTCCAGTAGTTTTAACTATTACTTTATTATTATAAGCTTGATTGTTGGGATGTTTTTTTTCTTGACCTCCAGGCTGTGGGTGGAGCATGCGCAGTTTGTTGCAGTGCGCAGTTGTCTGGTGTTTTTCTCATTTAAATTGATCATAAGGACTGGTACGCCCTGTCGGTTTACAACCTGACTGTCTAATTTACAAACGAAACTAACTGAGCAACTGAGCGTCATTAGTGTGTGTGAGAAATAAAAAGTAAAAAGAGACGAGTTGTGTCTGCCATACTTTCCTGATAACCCTTCCAGAGGGAAGTTGACTAGAGACGATATTAAAATGTGGACAAAGCAACAGAGACATATTAAAGGTTAATAAATGTTAAGCTTATTAAACACCAGTGTTATGAACTATTGGCTGTTTTCATTCACCCTATCCTGATGTTTCCAGTGGTGAATGTGGGACAGGTCTTCAGTGACTGGAACAAACTGAATGTCTTGGTCTGGACTTCACAGCCTCCATCCTGTTTATTTCTGTCTCTAGACAAAAGTCTGAACAGTGACACATTAACAACAGGTCAGTCTTCAAATGGGTTCTTACTGGAATCAACACAAATGATCCAAAGATTTCTGAGCACCACAGAGGACAGAACGTTGACTATCACATGTCTGGATGTATCAGATGATCAGAGAACAGTTGGTCCAGTGTTCTGTTCCTGACATTGAGAACTGCAACAGGTCAGAGGTTAACTATCAAACACAAACACAGTGAGGTACGGTGTCCTGGAGTGGACATAAAGACAAAAATCTGTATAATGAGGCCATGTTTCCTAGAAATGCTAGAAAGAAGACAAGAGAACAGAGTATTGACTTTGGACCCTGAACCTTCTGGACAAGCAGACCATGAACATGAAGGATGTTTCTCAGTAACATCTTGCTCCAATCAGTAGATTCTCTCTCTGTGTTTGCTGCATGTTAGCTTCCTTGTGTCCCAGACTTCTAAATCTGTGAAAGCAAGAAGCCATCTCTGAATATTTGACATGAATAACACGGTTCTAGTTTGGACCTTGAGACAGTTTGTGGTTTAGATTGGTGCTGTTAAAGAAGAGATGTGTCTCTGTGTTAGTACCAGGACCAGAGGAAGCCTTTTACTGATGGATTGTAGTGCAGAGATCAGTCCTGAGAGATGGTGCACCATGAGTTCATTCATCAGTTCTGGCTGATTTAACTCTTAACTGTTACAGGACTGGAGTAGAGGACAGACCTGATCAACACAATCTTACAAATGTCATTACTCATTACTTTGAGTAAGAGAGGATGTTTTTCAACCAAATCTATGAAAACTGTTGAAACACATTCAGTGATCTGTTCTTTGACTTCAGTCTGTGAATGAAATGTAGTTTTTCATTGACTGACTGACAGTTAAACTGATTTCTCTGGTCCCTGCAGATAATGTGACCTACAGTTAGTCATGTGTGAAGTCAAACCCACATCATGCAGCTGATTTCTGTTTCTCTTTGTGTGTCCTCTCAGTTTCCCAGCATGCCCTGGCAATTGTGGTGCAGGTGAATGAGGGGGCGGAGTCTGTCCTGCTACCCTGCAACTACTTGGGTTTTTTACCTGTGGACAACCCCACAGTGATTTGGACCCGGAACGATCTCAGTCCCAAATCTGTCCACAAACAACGAGAAACAGGTGAAGTTAAAAGTCAGAACCAGGTTTACATGGGGAGGACATCAATGACGCCTGATGCTCTAGAGACTGGAAACTTCAGCCTCACTCTGAGAAAACCCCACCTCTCTGACAGCGGCAACTACACCTGCTCCATCAGTAATGGAAGAGAAGAACGGAGAGTGACAGACGTACATCTACATGTCAAAGGTCAGAAACAAACCTCAACATGTGGTTTCAGAGGGAAACAAAGACTCAAGGCCAAACAGTTTCTGGTCTTTCCAGTAGAAAATCAAAGTGGTGATCAGGAGCTGTTTTATTGTTGGAGTCACAGACACATTTCTGATCTCATCTAACAAGTAGGACTTCTCAAGGACACACACACATCAGTCTTCAGTGTGTCTATCTGGGCTTATGTTTAATAAAAATGTGAACCCCCAGCTTCAGTCAGAGGAAATGATCAAATCAGAACTGTATAAGAAGGTGAGTTGTGGTCTTTAAGTCAGCTGATGAAGAGTTCTGGTTCAGTCTCGTCACATATCAGAACGTTGCCCCTGAGCTGAAGAACAATCTACAAATATTATCCCTTTTATTGTGTTAGGGTTAAATTTGACAAATATGTAAAAAGTACAGTTTCCTTGTTTTGATTGGAACAAGACTTCATGATATCCTCAGGAACATCTATCTTTACACAACAAAATAGTTGCTCAAAATAAATGCTCTCTTTGAGCATCTTTGGGGACAAACATGCTCAAAGTGAGGTCTTCAAATACAAAAATGATGACATTTCCTCCCCCACTCCACAAACTGATGAAGACAGAAACCAAAGTGACATTGAGGAAGATGTGTCTGAGAATGAGGATGACGTTGAGTGTGATCATGAAGAAGGCCCTATCAGATATGCTGTGTCACATGTTCAAGACATCAAGACAACATTTGAGCTGTTTATACCACCATATGTTGAGAACATCTTTCTTGAGATGACAAACATTGAAGGTAGAAGGGTGTTGTGCAACAGCTGGATTGGAAACGACAAACTGGTCCCAGCTGGTCCCAGTGTAAATGACAAACTTGCCATACATGTACAAACCAGGGCCTATATTTGCATTTGAAATTTTGAGCAAAGTAAAGTTTGGTTTTGTTTAACAGACCTTTTTTTTTTTTTTTTACCTCTATCCTAACATAAATATGTACGGGTCAGTTTTGACCCGTAACACTACAGATGTCACTATGGTTAATAATATTAAGTAAAGAAACTCCACATGTAATTTATTTTTGGTGGTATGTTCTAATATTAATCTATGATAGTCAGATGGAATAACTGTCCATTGTCTTCACTATAACAAAGATAAAAAGTGAATTTAAATATTTTTTCAAACGAAAACGAGTGGTGTATTCTAAGATAAAAGATCTATTTGGCCCAAAAATAACATTTAATACAATGCTTACATGGATATGAATGCAAAACAAGTTAGATATGAGGTGAAAAACAAAACTGGTTGACAAACAGTGTTCTTTGATGATTTTGGGCTCGATTAAGCCACGGGTCAATTTTGACCCGCTAACACCAAAGACGTAGGCAGCTTTCTTACACAATATGAGGGTTGAACAAAATATACCAGGAACTCTGGACCATGTATTAAACATGTTAGGCTGCTTCAGTTCCTGCATGTGACAGTTATTATTAAACCAGATGACTGATGTTTCTGTCTCTTGTGTTCTCTCAGTTTCCCAGCCTACCCTGGCTGTGGAGGTGGTGGACGGGGCGGAGTCAGTCCTGTTGCCCTGTCAAGACTCTTCTGTTCCTGTGCGCCCCACGGTGGAGTGGATCCGCTATGAACTCAGTCCATCAACCGTCCATCAGCGTCAGACGTCAGGTGATCAACTGAAAAACCAAAACCAGCGTTACAGCGACCGAACATCCATGAAGACTGACGCCTTGACAACTGGAGACTTCAGCCTGAATCTAAGGAAACCCCGCCTCTCTGACAGCGCAACCTACATCTGCTCCATCAGTGCATTTGGAAACGAACGCAGACTGGCAGCCGTGCAGCTGCAGGTCAAAGGTCAGCAATAAATACTAACACTGTATACAGCAGTATACTGTATGATCACACACAGTTGACATTTGTAGGGTTGTAATCTCTAAGCCTTTTGGACTGAGTCAGACTAAGAGGTTGAATCCTTTATTATTTTTATTTTACTGTCAGTGGAAGTCTGATCCGTTCATTGAAGTTAAAACTACTTTTCTGTCTTGTCAATGTTTTTTATTATTGAGACTTTTCAGTTTAACAGTCTCACTACAGAAGTAAAACAGCAATGACATTACTGAGCACATGCATGATTCCCATAACTATTAACAGCATAAACCTTCTCTAGTCAATAATAAAACTACCAGAATACGTCAGGATCATCACATCTTAGCTCTGTTTAATGAGAGAGACAGTTCCTCTTTATAGTACGAACTGGCCAACATGGACTCAGCCGACTCAGACTCCATGCGCTAAGCTCTCCAGGCCCAGGGGAGGAGAATCCACCTTCAGGAAGAACAGGTCACTGTAGCTTGTAAAGAAATGAGAGATCAGTCGGAGAGACAGGAGAGTATCCTGGAACTCATCTGTTCACTGAGAACATTGTTTGACCAAATTCAGAGAATGCAAACCAAGTACTTGTCTTCTGTTCAAACTCCGACCCCAGAAACTTTGATTTCCGCTCAAGCTAGAGCCCTAGTTTCTGTCCCTGAGCCTTCTCTAGTCTCTGTTACTACCTTGTCTCCTCACCTCTCCCAGCCTGAGCGATTTTCTGGAGATTCAGGTGACTGCTGAGCATTCCTGATACAGTGTGGACTCCATTTTGAGTTCCAGGCCACCTCCTACCCTACCGAACCAAGGTGGCATCATCTCCTTTCTTTCTGGAAGAGCTGAAGCCTGGGCTACAGCTGAGTGGAGCCAGAGTTCTCCCATCTGCGACTCTTTTTAACTTTTCTCTGAGACTTCTCCTGGACGTGAGGCAGCCAGGGCCCTAGCAGGCCTACATCAGGGAGACAGATGGGTTAGCGTTTTGTAGCACCGGTTGACTTGCTACCTGGAACATCACCTCCTAGGGGCGACTTTATTCTTTATCTGCACCTGAGATGCAAGCCATGAAGGAATATGTGGAATCGTCCTTGGCTGATTGGCTCTCCTTCATCCTCCCCTGCTGGAGCTGGATTTTTCTTTGTGGGCAAAAAAGATAAGTCTCTTTTCCCTTGCCTCGACTACCGTGGCCTGAACGACATCGCCATCATGAACAGGTACCCACTTCCTCTTATCTCTTCTGTCTTTCAACAGCTACAAGGAGCTAAGATTTTTTAGCTAGATCTACAGAATGCCTACCATTTAAGGAGACGGATGAGTGGAATGCCTTTTGGACTCACAAATGCTCCAGCTGTCTTCCAGGCCCTGGTGAATGATGTCCTCCGAGATATGTTGAACATCTTTGTGTTTGTCTACTTGGATGACATCCTTATTTTTTCCCCCGACAAAGAGTCTCAAGTCCATCATGTCCAGTGCTTGACCATCAGCTCTTGAATGAAGTGAAGGTCTTGAGTGAATTTCACGTTCCCTCTGTGTTCCTGGGATTTATGAGGGGAGACTTCTGATGGACCCAGCTAGGTCAGTGCTGTCAAGCACCGGCCCCCACCTCACACCTGCAAACAATTACAATGCTTCCTGGGCTTTGCAGATTTTTACAGATGCTTTATTAGGAACTTTAGCTCGGTGGCTTCGCCATTACATGCCCTAACCTCTGCACATGCCAAGTTTTTGTGGTCTCCACAGCCTGATCCGGCCTTCCAGAAACTGAAGGAATGTTTCACCACAGCTCATGTACTAACCCTTCCTGATGCCAGTAGACAGTTAGTTGTGGAAGTGGATGCCAACAAACAAAGGTAGACCCCAAACAACACCCCTGTGCCTTTCTCTCCAGAAAACTGTCTGCCGCTGAGAGAAATTATGATGTGGGTGAATTGTCAGCCATTAAAGTGGCACTGGAGGAATGGAGTCACTGGTTGGAGGGTGCAGAACATCCTTTCCTGGTGAGGACGGACCACAAAAATCTGGAATACCTCAGGTCAGCAAAAAGACTCTCTGCAAGCCAGATGGGTCCTTTTTTTTTCAACCATTTCAATTTTACTTTGTCCTATTGTCCCGGTTCTAAAATATCAAGGCTGATGCCATCTCCCGTCTATTTGTCCATGACTCTGCACTGGAGTGTCCTTCACATATCCTTTCACCGTCCTGCATGGTCGGGATAGTAACCTAGGAAATTGAGGATAGGGTTAAACAACCTACTGGTTATATTCAGGACCTTGATGGTTGTCCCCAGAACCAGTTGTTTGTTCCATCCTCTCTGTTCTCAGGTGATTCGTTGGACACACACCTGCAAGATGTCCTGTCACCCTGGAGTGAATTGGACTCTGTTCTTAATCAGACAACAATTTTGGTGACTTTCCATGGAAAGGGATTCAATTCAATTTTATTTATATAGCATCAATAACAATACAAATCGTCTCAAGACGCTTTACAAAACCTGGCCTGAAACCCCCAGAGCAAGCCTGAAGGCGATGGTGGCAGGAAAAACTCCCTTTTAACGGGAAGAAACCTTGAACAGAACCCAGCTCATATGGAGGGACCCATCTGCCTAAGGCCAGCCGGGTAGAGACAGAAGAAAGAGAGAAGGGAACAGCAAGATAAACATACATCTGTCATAGATACACATATCTGACTAAAGTGTACATGTGGAATCTTATGATACAAACTGATGATGTTACATGACAGTTTGAAAATGTAAGAGGAAACATAGGCAGGTTGGAGAATTGTTCATTCAGGTAGGAGTGGATAACTGCAGGATTCCATGAAGACTGGGCAGGCTGATGAGACCATGACAACAGATGTAGTATAGAGCTCCACAGGAAACACACAACTCCAGGACAGAGATACTCACAAGAAGATGGAGGAGGAGGGGAGGGGAGGGACACACAGCAGTGAACATTCTTTACAGTAATAGCACAGAATTGCATGACTAGTAGTAGATAGGAAAGTAGAGGGCAAGAGCTCTGTGCCAGAGAAAAGAAAGTGGAGGATGCGAGAGAGGAGAGAGAAGAAAGAAGGAGGACATGTGTTTGGTGCATCGTCTCCCAGCAGCCTAGGCCTATAGCAGCATAACTAAGGGATGGTTTCGTCCAGCCCTAACTATAAGCTTGATCAAAAAGGAAAGTCTTAAGCCTGACCTTAAAAATAGAGAGAGTGTCTGCCTCCCAAACCCAAACTGGGAGCTGGTTCCACAGGAGAGGAGCCTGATAGCTGAAAGCTCTGCCTCCCATTCTACTTTAAAACTGGAGTAATATGATCTCTTTTCCTAATTCCTGTCAATGCTCTTGCTGCAGCATTTTGAATGTGGCAGAATATGTTGCTGCCTGTCCAGTTTGCACCCAAAATAAAACATCTCGCTGTCCCCCAGCTGGACTCCTGCGCACTCTTCCAGTTCCACACCACCCTTGGTCTCACATTTCTCTGGACTTTGTCACCGGGTTCCCTCTATCAGAAGGCAACACTACCATTCTCACTGTTGTGGACAGATTTTCTAAAACGATGGACTTTGTTCCTGTCAAGTCTGTTCACAGTGTCATGGCTTCCCAAACGTGAAAAAGGAAAGACTTGACCAGACTCAGGATTTCTCTCAATCTTCAGTTTGTTTGACCGATAAACAAGGAAGGTGAAAAACCTTTAAACACAAGAATAAAACAAATGTAAATAAAATTCTGCATTGTCCATCAATCAAGGTAAGTACATTTAAATGCATTTTCAGGTAAATGCATTTATTAGGTTAAAGGTAAGTATTTTAAACACACATCAACCATTATCTCACTAAATATCAACCCAGGTAAGTACTGCTCACTGCTCAGTAATGTAGATACAGGTCAGAGATCAGAGGTCAACCACGTTCTTAAAATTAAGTAAATATATATATATGTATATATATATATATATATATATATATATATATATATATATATATTTATTTACTTAATTAATTTTCTTATTTTCTGTCATTTTCTATCATTATTTGTGTATTCTCTCTCTCTTTTAAAATATTTTTTCTTGTCTTTCTTTAAGGTCTCTGCTCAGTTTTCTCATAATTCCTCAGTGTCATGTTGTGTTCAATGTACTTCAAACAGGGAAAAATATCAGACCTGTTTGAACTCTGAGACATTCAGTAGTTTGGACCAGAGTAGTGGTGTTCATGTGGAGCTCATTCTGTTCTTTGTTTTTAACCCACAGAACCGTACATTTTTCCATTCGAGGCCCGGGTTCTCCTGGTTGTCATCATTGTCATGATCGTTGGTGGTGTCATTGTGGGTCTTGGAGTGTATTTGAGAAGATTCTTCAACAAAGGTATCACAGTGTTAGTAGATGAAGACAATAGACACAAATAAATAAATAAATAAATAAGGAGTGATATAACCAGTCCAGCATCAAACATGACTGTGGAATCAGTTTGACGCTGATGTAACGAGTAAATATCGGAGAAAACTATAACAATAGGTGTCACTAAGAAACCTTAATCTAAATGACCTCACTGAAAGAACCAGTGAACACCACCAGGGCTGGCTGTGGTCAGACGACCTGAACACAGGCAAAGCAAACTTAGTTGCACCAACATGACATTCTCTCCACAATCCTGTGAACATTGGTCTAAAAGGCGCCAGTCTTGATTGACTAAACATAGAGATGAAGGTCAGTACCTTCCTCAGGAAATATGTGGGACTACCAGAGACACTACAGCAAACTGTAACTACCATTAAAGTCCTTGTGAGAAGAAGAAGAAGTTTAAGGAGTTGAGACCCAGGGAAGGGATGCAAAGGTGGTTAGAAACAGGAAGGAGAGGGTGGGCAGGAAGTGGAGGGTAGTGTTTAACATTTACACAGAAGAAAAAAAACTAAACTGACTGTGGATACAAGGATTGTTCATCAGGCATTTTATCTTTAATTTCTAATTTCTGTAATTTGACTGGATCAAGTCAAACATGTTTCACTCCAAATATTTCTCTTCAATGTGCTCAGAGCTGCTGCTACTGTCTCTACAGCTGATGATGTGATTTGTTGTCCTCTCAGTCCCCCAGGTGGAGGTGGATTCAGGAGAGGAGTCTGTCCAGCTGACCTGCAAAACCACAGCTCACCTGCCTGAAGACGTCAGAGTGGTGTGGAAGGACAGAAAATACAGGAAGGTCCATGTGTATCAGAATGGCTCTGACCAGCTTGAAGACCAGAACCAGTTTTACAGAAACAGAACGAAGATGAATGAAGACCTGCTGAAAACTGGAGACCTCAGTCTGACCCTGAAATACCCCATATGGAAAGATACCGACATCTACACCTGCACCGTCTACAACAAGGAGAGAAAGATCCTGATGAAGAAACAAGTGGAACTCAATGTCAGAGGTCAGTACTGTAGATACAGGTCAGAGGTCAGAGGTCAGTACTGTAGATACAGGTCAGAGGTCAGTACTGTAGATACAGGTCAGAGGTCAGAGGTCGCAAACAGCAGCCCTTCCAAATATAATAAGGACTTCATTCATGAGTTCTCAGAGTTTTTGTATGGAATTAGAACGCTGCCATAAATCGTGCGCGCGCAACGAGACTCGCGCGAGCGCAAATCAAACATCCGCGCGCACATTTTTCCCCCCCCCGAGCGCTTTTCCAAGCACTCGCGAGCTATTTTGTATCCTGTATCTATGCCCCCTGGAGCAATATTGTAGCCTGCGAGGAGAAAAACAGCTCGCGCGCGCGCAGAGTCCGCTCGCAAAACTTTCCCCTGCTCACTCGCGAAACTCTCCTCTCCTCGCGCGGAAAACTGTCCCCTGCTCGCGCGCGAGTTATTTCTTTTAGTGGGCGTTTTTGTCAGTGAGGGGGACGGGCCTGGGGGGCATTGTATCTCCGAATATAATTGGTTGAGCCTATTGGCCAGTTGAACAGCAGGGTACGGCAACACTACTAGGACAAACGGGACAAACCACACTTATTCACACTCCAGAACAGAAGGTGGCGGTAATGCACCAAAAAGCTGGTTGCCGAACCGCCATTCAGGTAACGTCAAAGACAGTAGTATCAGATAACTTCTTAGTTAACGTTATTATCATCAAGAGCTATGGCTGTGGAAACGCCTCACGTAGATATTTTGTTTTACTAGTTTCATTATGACACATTTAAAACTTGAGAGGGAATTGACAGCCGCCGCTGAAACATGGAGCAGCTGAAAAATGGCAGGGTGGTTCAGAAATTGAGCCATTCAGTCCGATAACATTTTGTAAATGAGCTGCACCATTGAATTGTTTTATAGTATAAAGTCTTTCCACAGACAGAGTTTACTTCGCAAGACTTTGTATTACAGCTCTGTTTATCAACATGTCGCTTTCTTGAAGTAAACAAATTATTTATTTATTTATTTATTTATTTATTTATTTTTAGAATTTTTTAACATTACGTTTATAATTTTCAGGGAGAAAGAAGTAGCCTAGATCGAGAATATGAACAAAACAGTTTTACCAAAATAAAAAATGTCGTTGTGCAGCAGGATCCAAGTTACAAAAAATGATCAGCATTTTATCAGATTAATGTCGACGATGGAGGGAAGGAAAGACAGCACTCAGTCAAACATACTGAAGTTCATTGCTCTGTGTGACATTTTGCAAACTTTCAAGTCAAGACACCAAATCACAATACATGTCATTCAGGCATTCGGGGCTGTGTGGTTTGTCCCGTTTGTCCTAGTAGTGTTGCCGTACCCTGCTGTTCAACTGGCCAATACGCTCAACCAATTATATTCGGGGATACAATGGTGATTGGCATGCCCCTAGGCCCGTCCCCCTCACTGACAAAAACGCCCACTAAAAGAAATAACTCGCGCGCGAGCAGGGGACAGTTTTCCGCGCGAGGAGAGGAGAGTTTCGCGAGCGAGCAGGGGAAAGTTTTGCGAGCGGACTCTGCGCGCGCGCGAGCTGTTTTTGCTCCTCGCAGGCTACAATATTGCTCCAGGGGGCATAGATACAGGAGGGGGGGGCTATGCGCGCGCGGATGTTTGAATTGCGCTTGCGGATGTTTGATTTGCGCTCGCGCGAGTCTCATTGCGCGCGCACGATTTATGGCAGGGTTCTAATTCCATATTTTTGGCAGACATTTTTCCAAAATATGATAAACTCTTTAATTTGTGGGGATTTTAATGTTCATGTTTGTTGTCCGTCTGACCAATTAGCCACTGATTTTAAAAGACTTTTAGGAACTTTTAACTTAATTCAATCAGTGGATAAACCTACACACCATCTCGGGCACACCTTGGATCTCATCATTTCTCTTGGGCTTTCAGTTTCCCTTAAAGAGATCTCTGAGACTGCCATCTCAGATCGTTTCCCTATTGTTTTTGAATACACAGCCCCCCACCAGCCAGAAAGTCTTTTGCTCCATCGTGCCAGCGTCGCATCATCGCTTCCACCACAGCAGATGAATTCACTGCTGCATTCAGGGACACACAGTTTTTTGCCTTGAACGGCATGGTTTCTCCTATCTGTCCAGACAATATTCTTTCTTCCTTCCACTCTACCTGCTCTGGGATTCTGGACTCTATTGCCCCTTTTTGGCATAAATTGGCCAAACCAAGAATGGATCCCTGGATAAATGACAATACCCATGCCATTAGGCAACGTTGCAGGCAGGCTGAAAGGAGATGGAAAAAGGACAAACTGCATGTCTCTCTAGAAATGCTGTGAGTCTGTCTTGCTGATTACCAGAGGGCTCTACGAGAGGCAAAATCTCAGTATCTCTCTGATGTAATTTCTCGCAGCAGTCATTGTCCCAGGGTCCTATTCAGTACACTTAATTATTTTGTAAACCCACTTAGTTCTGCTCTGGCTAATGTCTCAACCACCACTTGTGAACATTTTCTCCACTTCTTTGTTGACAAAGTTGATTCTTTCAGACAGAGTACCAGGAAAGGTTTTAATAAGGATTTTTCTGTTGCCCCAGCTCATTCTGCTGTGTTTGAGGAGTTTGAGTTGGTTTCTTTCTCCTCCCTTGGTGACATAGTGAAATCTTTGAAGTAGGGCTGCAGCTATCGATTCTTTTTGTAATCGATTAATCTAGCACTTTATCGATCGATTAATCGATTAATCGGATATTTTTTTTACGTTTTTAAACAACCAAAACAAATAATGCATATCGAAAATTATGTGGCTGTAAAATGATCAAGCATTTGCCTTTTATTTCTCAAAAAAACAGAGAACTCCAACTCCAACATTTGGCTCCAAAACTAAGCCCATGTATTGCAATTTACCCATTAGAAGTGCCAGTGCCAACAATTACATAACAATACAGTTAAGCGAACTTACTGTAAAACAAAAAGCAATTTAATTTATTAATATGCACAACAAGTTTCATGTTGTAATCTAGCCCTGACATCAAAGTAAATATCCATTTTATGTAGATTTCTACACCTGCAGCATTTACCATTAGGCTACTAACAAATAATACATAATTTCTGGGGTGAGCCTATTTGCTATGGTAACCTAGCAACCTGTGTGTTTGTTTGTGAACGCGTGCTGTGCGTGAGGAAGAGTGAGAGAGATGAGGGTGCAGAGAATTTAGTAACGTCAATGATTCTGATAAGCTCAGGCCGGTCGCGTTCGCCTCGCGGCCGCTCAATTTGTGATCCACTGCGTAAATCCTTCGGCCGGCCCGGTCGTCCCGATTGCCACTCCGCCCCTGAAGCTATCTAGTCAAACCGCATCATGACATCGCTACATACAGTATGCGATTAAAATCAGCGAACATCAATGTATAGGTTTAGGTTACCTTGTTTCAGCGACGCTTGGTGAAACAGCATGTGGATGTTTTCTGTTTAGATGCTGGATCATTTGAGCTTGTACTGCTGTGGTACGCCAGGTCTATTTGCAGTATATACACTGCACTTTGTTCTCTTCCTTTTTTAGAATGTAATGATCCCAAACTTTAGACATGTTTTGCCGTTTATGGGCATCTGTACTCTCCGCCATCGCGCCAACTAAATTCAAAATGTATCTCGCGCTAGTGGTGTGCTTGCATAGGTGCTTCCAAAACAACGGTCCGTGTGGAACAATCAGATCCCTGCGCGTATAGTGCGCGTCATAGGAATTTAACGAGGCTTCGAGGCAGAGTTTTTGCCTCGAGCAATTTTTGTAATCGAGTTAATCGAGTAACTCGACGAATCGTTTCAGCCCTACTTTGAAGCCTACAAATTGCCCACTGGATGTTGTTCCTGCTAGAGTGCTGAAACTGGTTTTTAACACTGTAGGGCCTGGTCTTGTGGTTTTTATCAATACCTGTCTTAGTCTAGGAACCGTCCCAGCTGCTTTAAACATGCTGTGGGTAGGCCCCTTCTTAAGAAACCTAACCTTGACTCCTCAGTGCTATCTAATTTTAGACCCGTTTACCATCTTCCCTTTCTCTCTAAAGTTTTGGAAAAAGTTGTTTTTATACAGTTACAGCCCTTTCTGGAAAACAGCTCGGTTCTTGAGAAATTTCAATCCGGGTTTAGGCCTCGTCACAGCACTGAGTCTGGATTATTGAAGGTGCACAATGATATTATGCTGTTTGTTGACGCCAAGTGTCATGTTGCCATAGTGCTGCTGATGTCAAAGCAGCCTTTGACACGGTGGACCATACAGTCCTCCTGTCACGCCTGAAGAACTATGTTGGCATCCATGGCACTGCACTTAAATTGTTTATGTCATACCTCTCCAGTAGAACCTTTTCTGTGATGATCAGTGACTTGTCTTCTTCTTGTGCTTCTCTCTCCTGTGGAGTCCCACAAGGTTCCATTCTTGGCCCTATTCTGTTTTCATTATAAACCACTTGGGTCAGTTATAGTGAGGCACAACTTATCTTTTCACTGTTATGCAGATGATCTGCAAATCTATCTGCCACTGAAGCCTGGTAATGCACGAAGCACTTTAGTTGACTGCATTGTGGACATTAAGCAGTGGTTCGCCCAAAATTTTTTACACTTAAATGAAGATAAAACCGAATATACTGTGTTTGGAGAGTCTGTGTCAAACAGATTTGTTACCTGGTCTTCAACTGCCAGTCAAACTGTAAGAAACTTAGGAGTGATTTTTGACAGTTTTATGAAATCTGACAAACAAATTGGCAATGTTGTCAAGTTGAGCTTTTTTCAGCTGCATCTTCTGGCAAAAGTAAAAACCCTTTTAAACCGTCATGACCTCGAAAAGGCTATTCACGCTCTAATAAGCTCCAGACTGGACTACTGCCATGCCCTGTATACTGGTGTCCAGGGGTGTATCACCAAATTCTGGGCCCTGTTCACTCTTAATGTCAGTGGGCCCCTATCCAGGCCAGTGCATGAAGCGTGTGAGCAAAAAAAAAAAAAAAATGGGGGCATTCATTTATAAATAAACAAGCATCTGGTTTGTGTACTAACGTCTTGATCCATGACACATTTTGATTTAAAAACATTTATTCTTGAACAGGAGCCAACGACCGTACACAGAGAATCAAATCAAATAAATTATCTAATTGTTCAATAAAATTATTCTTCAGCTAAAGCCTTACACGAGATGTAAGGATGTAATTTACATCCCATTAAATGCCCACTGACTCTGGACTACGACAATGTTAACGTTAATTGGATGCAGTTATACAACAAGAAAGAAAGCAGTTAACAGTTGCTTCCCCTCATTCTGCCTTATTTCTTTTTCTTTCCACTCTTTCTTTTTCTGGTACCCCAATTTGCAGAGGCAGTCCTGGCTAGATTTACGCCCTGGGCGAACCTTTGTACATAGAGAAACAGCAGATAATTAACATAATCTGAATTCAGTGCTCAGACTGTAGCAGATTGTTCACCCTGTTTACAACTGGCATTAACATTAACAACAGGTGTGAAGTGCAATCTAAAACTTGACTTTTCCAGCCTTCTTTGATGAAAAATCAATTAAATCGTCATACGAAATCTGTTGTGCAACTGTATAATTGATGCTGATGATGGTGAGTCCAGAGAGACGCTCTGTGAAGACATGCCTTGATGAGAGACATAGTAAAACTCGAGTACGTTTTAATAAACTTCAGCTTGGAAAACATCCTCTCTGCTTCAGCTACTGTCACTGGAAGGGTCAAACCAATTCTGAGTGCAGTCCACAGATATAGCAACATATTAGCAAGAGGCTAATAAATAGCCTATAGCCTACTGTCACTCACGTCACTCATAGAAATCTGCATACATTTATCTTTTGCCGCTTTCTCCTCTTCTTCTTTTCTTCTCTTTCTGAACTGGGCACCTGATGCTTCTTTGGTCTTTTACTTTGATCCATGATGAAGATGAAGATGAAGACATCATTAACTTTTGCATTACCTTTTACCAACACCGTCCGTTCGCCCGTCAATCAACTGGAGTTACGTGAGTCACGTAGATGACTGCACAGATTTTTTTTTCACATAACCCAATTAATTACATGTAGGTATGGGTCTATGGGTCTATGTTAATTTTAGGAATGAAATACAATTTATTTGGAAGCAGTTTGTGTTGTGTGGCCTGGGATCAGTCTATCCCTCGCCCCCATCCTCCTTGCCAACCTCTGCAGTCGCAAGTTGATACTTGGAATGATGACAGTTAGCCTCCAGGTCATTCCATCTGCGCTCACTGACGTACTTGTCGCCAGCCGCTGTCTATGGGCGAACTAAACCATTTTGCGTCTCCAAGAGGGGGCCCCCAGAATGTCCAATATGTTGGGAGGGCTGTAAGACACAAAGTTCATTCTCGCAGTTGATGTTATCAATATATTTGAAATAAATTATGACACCAATTAATTGGAGGGCCCAATTCATTAAAAAAAATAATAAATAAAAAAATTTAAAAAATCTGGATTTTCATGGGCCCTCTCAAATCTCGGGCCCTGGGTAGTCAGGTCCCCTTTTCCCCCCACTACCACGCCCATGCTGGTGTCTCCCAGTCCTCTGTTGGCCACCTTCAGCTTGTGCAAAATGCAGCTGCCCGTCTTTTAACTAGCACTAAAAGAAGAGAGCACATAACTCCTATCCTGTATTCTCTCCATTGGCTCCCGGTCCATTTTAGAATGAATTGATTTTAAATTTTTAATGTTTGTTTTTAAAGCTCTTAACGGCCTCGCCCCATCTTACTTGTCTGAGTTGCTGACCATTCGTGAGTACGCCAGAACTCTGGGATCGTCAAATCAACTCATGTTGGAGGTGCCGGACCGAAGCTCTGGAATAAGCTCCCCAGTTACACGCGTATCATTACTGACCTGGGCCTTTTCAAATCAGGACTTATAAAGTATCTTTTAAAATGGCTTTTAGTGACACTTTTATATGTATTTTATTTATTTTTATTCTATTTTTATTTTACTTTTTATCCTCTTATTTATTGTTTTTTTAGATATTTTTAGCTTTGTTTTACTAATGTACTTGTTTTCCGGTGTGTTGTTTTAAATCGTTGTTTTAGTCTTTTGTAAAGCACCTTGGTTTCTCACCTGTGGGTCGATGTAAGGTGCTATATAAATAAAGTACATCTACATTTTACATTTACATGTGAAGAGATGCTGTGTTGCTAAGGTGGACTGACAGCATGAAACAACAGGACTGTGAATGGACAGGAAGTGAAAGAGGGAAGTGTGGGATCAGGAAGGTACATGGCAGGAACTGAATCTGGCAGCAGGAGGATGAGGTCTGGAATATTGTAATGTTGATCATGTGATTTGTTGTCCTCTCAGTCCCCCAGGTGGAGGTGGATTCAGGGGTGGAGTCTGTCCAGCTGACCTGCAAAACCATAGCTCCCCTGCCTGAAGACGCTCAACTTGAGTGGAAGGACAGATACAACAGGAAGGTCCATGTGTATCAGAACGGCTCAGACCAGCTTGAAGACCAGAACCGGTTTTACAGAAACAGAACGAAGATGAATGAAGACCTGCTGGAAACTGGAGACCTCAGTCTGACCCTGAAATACCCCACAGATGGAGACGACAACATCTACACCTGCACCGTCTACAACAAGAAGGGAAACATCCTGATGAAGAAAGAAGTGAAGCTGAAAGTGAAAGGTTTATTTATTTTCTTTCTTTCTTTCTGTGTTTGAAATGCTGCGTGGAGCTGAGATTCATTGACACCACAGAGAGACAAAGAGACTGAAGACACGTTAGGATCTGAACTCTTCTTCTCTTCACTGTCACTGTCATGTTAGATCCACAGATAGAAAAGCAGCAGACAGCAGCTCCACACTGACAGGAGACATTACTGTGAAGCAGCACATGGACAAACAACCAACCATCAAGACTCTGATCATCTGCAACACCTTTCTAGATCTCTGTCCTGTTCCTTCTGCTCTCATCTGCTTCTGTCCTTCAGCTTTCTCTACAATCATTCAATAAAGTCATGAAAACCTGCTGCTGCTGCTGCTGTCTCTACAGCTAATGATGGGATTTGTTGTCCTCTCAGTCTGTCAGGTGGAGGTGGATTCAGGGGTGGAGTCTGTCCAGCTGCCCTTCAGAACCACAGAGCTGCCTGAAGACGCTAAAGTGGAGTGGATGGACAGATACAGGAAGGTCCATGTGTATCAGAACGGCTCTGACCATCTTGAAGACCAGGACCAGATTTACAGAAACAGAACGAAGATGAATGAAGACCTGCTGAAAACTGGAGACCTCAGTCTGACCCTGAAATACCCCACAGATGGAGACAACAAGACCTACACCTGCACCGTCTACAACAAGGAGGGAAACGTCCTGAGAGAGAAAACAGTGGAGCTCAGAGTGAAAGGTTTGTTTGTTTATTTTCTTTCTTTCTGTGTTTGAAATGCTGCGTGGAGCTGAGATCCAATGACACCACAGAGAGACAAAGAGACTGAAGACATGTTAGGATCTGAACTCTTCTTCTCTTCACTGTCACTGTCATGTTAGATCCACAGATAGAAAAGCAGCAGACAGCAGCTCCACACTGACAGGAGACATTACTGTGAAGCAGCACATGGACAAACAACCAACCATCAAGACTCTGATCATCTGCAACACCTTTCTAGATCTCTGTCCTGTTCCTTCTGCTCTCATCTGCTTCTGTCCTTCAGCTTTCTCTACAATCATTCAATAAAGTCATGAAAACCTGCTGCTGCTGCTGCTGCTGCTGTCTCTACAGCTGATGATGGGATGTGTTGTCCTCTCAGTCTGTCAGGTGGAGGTGGAGTCAGGGGTGGAGTCTGTCCAGCTGACCTGCAAAACCACAGAGCTGCCTGAAGACGCTGAAGTGGAGTGGTGGGACAAAAGTTGCAGGACGGTCCATGTGTATCAGAACGGCTCTGACCAGCTTGAAGACCAGGACCAGATTTACAGAAACCGAACAAAGATGAATGAAGACCTGCTGAAAACTGGAGACCTCAGTCTGACCCTGAAATACCCCACAAAGAGAGACAGTGGAGAATACATCTGTAGAGTCTACAACAAGGAGGGAGACATCCTGAGAGAGAAAACAGTGGATCTGAAAGTGAAAGGTTTGTTTGTTTATTTTCTTTCTTTCTTTCTTTCTTTCAATCTTTCTTCTTTCTTTCATTCTGTATTTCATTCTTTCTCTCTTTCATTTTTCTTTTTTCTTTCTGTCTGTCTCTCTTTTTCTTTCCTTTCTTTCTTTCTGACTTTCTTTCTTTTGTTCTCTCTTTCTCTTTCTTTCTTTCTTTCTGTCTTTCTTCGTCTCTAACTCTCTTGTGTCTCCTCTGCAGACAGAGTCCAGGTCCAGGATGAGACGTCTCCTCTGATGGCTGAAGAGTCAGTTTGATCAGGTTGTTGATCTTTGATTATTGATCAGTGAAGGATCTGATGATGAATTAAAAGAAGATAAAGCTGCTGGTGGATCAGAGTTCATGTCAGCGACCTCCTCCTGCTTCAAGTAAAACCCTCAAAGTCAGTCAACACGTTTGGAAGAGGGAACTAATGAACTTCATTCAGTTGTCCAGCAGAGGGCAGTCCTGACTGAAACCTTCAACAAGACACAAGTTAACATGAGGTTTTTAACATTTCTGTGACTTCTGATGTGTTGATGAAACCAGGACTGAATGACGGAGGACAGATTGAAATGAGCCTTTCAAAACCAACTGTAGCGCCTTTAGCCTGATGTAAGAACACACTATGACACTAACATTCCCTCTGGGTTCAGAGAGCTGGTAATAGTTAGTCAAGTACAATACCATGAAGTTAACAGTTGACAGTTTATTGCCACCGATTAATATATATATATATATTTTTTTTTGCAGTGCATGAAAATGAAAAATACAAAAAAATAAAAAAATAGAGCTCTTTCAAAAAAAAAAGGTTGAAAAATAATAAAATAAAAATAAAAAAAGTTCAAAAGAAAATGTTCCTCCTTCTTTCTAGAAGGGCAGAGTTCAGTTCAGTTCTGTGTTTTATGTGTGCAACGTTCTGATCATGTGGTTACTACCCGGGTAGATTTTTGTGTTATGTTCTTATCTGGATCACGAGTGAAGTGAGATGATGTCTGAAGTTCCTCTGAATGGATTCCACGGTTGGCCGGGCCGTGCACCGTTCCCTCTGATTCGCTCGTCCTCGCTGGCTTGCCACCGAACCCCCTCGGTTCAGAATCAGTTCTAATCCGGCAATAAACCAGTCTACACATAGCCTAGAATCTAGACGCGCCCCTAGCGGCAGCAAATTACATTTGCTTCCAGGGGCGGTCTAGTTACTCTCCGTTGACTTGAGATTTAGAAAAATCCAAGATGGACCGGGCCAATCACGAGTCGGTGGGCGGGGCTTAACATGATGACGACTGACCTGCGACCATAAGTTCCGTGAATTACGCGTGAGTTCCCCGTCCTGCTAGAACTACCAGAGCGATGGCTGCTGCTAGCGAACAACTTTCTTTCCAGTCGGCTTTGGCCGCCTCTTTGAAAGACTTGAAGTTAAGCTTTTCTCTGAGAAAAGAACAAGAAACTGCACTGAGGTCGTTCTTACAGAAGAAGGATGTATTTGGAGTTTTGCCAACCGGATACGACAAAAGTTTGATCCACAGCTTAAAAATGATTAATGCAGGAGAAACTCAACCTGGAGGTGAACTCATAAAAAAAACAAAAAACAGGATGCAACAAGAACTATTTAATATCTATTAGGATAAGTTTTTTCCACAACACATGCAAGGAACTCTCTTTTCCATCGCTCTGACTACGTCACCTTCTTCGTTGCTCTGATTGGTTGTAGCGCTATCCTATTGCGTGGAGAGGGAGTTTGAAAGACAACCGTTTATCCCACCCCTCCGGTTGAGCCCTGTCTATGGAGAGTGACCAGACCCTACATTTAATGTGGGTCTGGCTCGTCAGGCTAGTCTACACATAGAGTGCAGAACAAATAATCATTACTCTCATTTCTACTTCAAATCATCATCTTTATTTTAACAAAACACTATATGTTTAAACAGCTCTATTAATAGAAACAACATTTATCTTTTTGACCCTTTCAACTGTAAGTTAACAGTATTAAATTGTTCAGTGCAGTAAACACATTATGCACATTAACCAAAATAAACTTTTTATATCACAACGGCATCATGTGCCATCTCTTTCTCTCTCATATGCTACAGTAGTGGCCATTTAGCTTAACCAGCTACACCATTAGCATTCCCAGTACAGGTAATACCTGAATTAGCTTAACAGCGTCGGTTAGACTTGTAGTTCTCGAGACCACTTTTTCACGGTCTTGGTCTTGTCACGGCCTCGACAGTCTTTGGTCTCGGTCTTGTCTCGGTCTCGGTTCTCTCGGTCTCACAATGTCTCGGACTGGCCGAGCGGTCTCCAAAGGATTGGTAACCTATAATATCCAGACAGGCACAGTTTTTTTTTTTTTTTAATATCATTATACGTCCCCTTCAAGTACCAATCAAGTACCAGTTGGCGCTCGTCCTCTCGCGCAAAATGTCGTCGAATTCGTCAGTCGTCTGGTTTGGTTTTTCTGACCATAAAGAGTTTGTTTGCCACAACCACCAACAAAAAGAAGCATTCTGCAACATGCAAATTTTGCAAAGCGTGCTTGACGGAGACAGGAGAGACCACATCCACTTTTACCAGACATCTGAAACGAAAACACCAGGAAAGGTAAGCAACTAGCTCTGATATTTAGTTAGCAGTAACGATTATGTGTGTAATTTATTATTGTGATTTATTATGCGTTCTTAAATGTGCGGTGTTTTGTAAGTCTCCGCGGACTTTATTAACCTAGTGAACACCGAGTGTAAACACATGCTAAGTACAGGTAGCTGGCTAGCAACCGTTTGAACTGTTTGCCAATTGAATGGCTTTGACTTCAGCTAACGAAAGGCTGTAGCACTGGTCTCTCTGTTTGGATTTCAGTGTTTCCCGCTGAAAACCACCACCACGCATGGTGACGGGGGGGTTACGATACGGTACGGTACGGTATGGTGTCGCTGCACACAGTCTGTCAATCCGTGACCGTGAGAACACACACACAGGCTTAATCCCTGCCTACATGATCAACATGCAATGCAGCCTTATTTTATTATTATATATTTTATTTTATTAAATGTTGGATGTGGTATGTATAATGGTTAAGACTTAAGTCCTCTTCTGTGTGGCCCTATCATGCCACTACAGCTGCAGAATGGTTTAGGCTACAGGTTCTGTAGAAAACATCATCAGACCTTATAGAGTTGAAGTGTATTTTCTGTTAAGATTGGTTTCATTTGCTGGGTTCTGCTCAAGGTTTCTTCCTGTTAAAAGGGAGTCTTTCCTTGCCACCGTCGACTTCAGGCTTGCTCTGGGGGTTTCAGGCCGGGTTTTGTAAAGCGTCTTGAGATGATTTGTATTGTTATTGACGCTATATAAATAAAATTGAATTGAATTTCTTATCAACAATACACAAGAGTTAGTTGGCTGACAGGAGGAGCAGGCATAGTGCTGCAGCTATGCAAAAAGATGAAGTCAAATACAGAGATGATCTGTTAATGTGTCATACTGGATTGGATTCAGGTTTCATAATGCAAAGACCTGATGTTTAGACTGTACACTTAATTTTCATATCACTTGCAAGACAGTTTGTTGTGGCTGAATATGAACAGATGTCTTACAGATGTCTCTTTCTCTATTTTGCAGGTACTTGGAGTACAAAGCAGGACCTGCATCACTGGCGATGGCAGACACCACACAGCAGACAATATCATCCTATGCGCAAAGAGTCCGCTTATATGCCCCAAATTCATCCAGGCAACAGGCCATTACACAAGCCATCCTCCAGGACCTTGTCATTGGATGCTCTCTGCCCCTGTCTCTAGTAGAAAATCACAATTTCAGACACTTTCTTTCTGTCATGGACTGCAAATACACTCCTGCCTCTAGGACCAGCTTGACAGAGAAGCAGATACCTTATCTAGTCAGTAAGGTTAAGGATGACATCATCAAAGCTCTGGAAGCTCAGGCAAGTGTTGCACTTACAACCGACCTCTGGTCTGACAGGAGGCTTCGCTCCTTCCTTGGAGTTACTGCGCATATTGCCTGCGAAGACGAGGATTCCTACAGTTTAAAATCCTTTTTGCTGGATTGTCGGCGTTTCACAGGGAAGCACTGTGGTGAACGAATCGCCTCAGAATTTGATGAAATTGTTGAGGAGTATGGCATTAGCAACGAAATAAGCTTCATTCTGACGGATAACGCATCCAACATGAAGCGGGCCTTTAAAGTGAGATTGCCGGACTCAGAGCAACCTGAAAGTGACAGTGATGACCTTGATGATGAAATGATGTGGGAGGACGTAGAAGACTTTGAACAGCCGTGGTCATCAGGTGAACGCTTGTCTTGCTTTTCACACTCTCTCCAACTGGTCGTCAGTGATGGCATGAAAGAAGTGAAGGCAATAGCAAGAGCCACTGCTAAGGCCACCAAGTTCACAACCCTGCTTCACAGCAGTTCTAAGGTCAGAGACATGTTTGAGACCCACTTTGGGGCTAATAAATCTATTCCGGCAGCTAACAACACACGCTGGAATAGCACATTAAAACAGTTAAAAGCTCTCACCACACTTGACCACCGGGCTGTCAGAAATGTGCAGCGAATGTGATACAGAAAATGTTGCATTTTCAGTCCGAGAATGGGCCCAGCTGAAAGACCTTTGAGCTGCGCTGGAGCCTTTTTCTGAGGCAACGGACCTCACAGAAGGAGACACTGTGGTTACCATCAGCATGGTGGTCCCCACCGTCCTGGACTTAAGAACTCATCTCAACAAGATGGAAGTGCAGCTGCCGCAGATTGTGACAATAATTAGAGCACTAAAAAAGTCTTTGGAGAAGAGGTTCTCAGGAATCTTCAGAAGGATCAACATGGAGCAGGGGGATCCCGAGGAGCCATTTAATCATCGGATCTACTTCCTTGCAGCCATGCTTGATCCCCAGTTTGGTTTGAGCTGGGTAGATTTAGATGTCCACAATGGGGAATCCGGTCCAGCACTGAAGAGGTTCAGAGACGACCTTAAGAAATCATTAACAGGTGGCTATAATTATTATGGTTGTTGTTGTTATTATTACAGTTATTGTTATTATATTGTCATCCGCAGCATCCTGTTTAATCCTGTATTTTGTGTGTGTGCACCTTTTTCCAGACCTTTTGATCAGAGAGGTAGACCGAGATGCAACTGCTGCACCGCCAGCAGAAGATGCAGAAGATGCAGGAGAATTGTGCCGTAACTCACCGCCACCCCTGAAACATCAGCGTCTTCTTTCACGCTACAAGGCTGTTAAGATGCAGCACAGCACAACCCGGGACTCGAGCATTACTGCACAAATAAGCAAGTACCTGGACAACATGAATGACTATGACTGTGATGCACTGACCTTTTGGTCAGAAAACCAAGAGCATTTCCCTCAATTACACAATGTTGCCTTAAAAGTCCTCTCTGTCCCTGCCTCATCTGCCCCAGTGGAGAGAGTTTTTAGCAGAGGAGGCATTCTGATGAGACCCCACAGAGCACGGCTAGGCCATAAGATGCTGCAGTCTTAAGTGTTCTTGAAGTGTAATCAAGGACAGCTTTAACATGCTCCTCCTCTCTCCCCCTTTCTCTCCTCCTCTCTCTCCCTCCCTCTCTCTCTCTACTGAAGCACTGCCTCACATACATCAAGTAAACACACCCATACTACTGACATGCTTGCACTCCCCCCACGTACGCACACAAAACTACAGAAACACAAATGGTTTCACACAGAAAGCTACAAAAAAGACACATACACAGAGGACACACTCACTCAACACACAAATGCATGCATGATACAGTATGCCTTTTGTTCTACAGTGTTACTGTATAAGTTTATGTATCTGTTCTTTGTTTTTGATGTCTGTGTTATATTGTTCTTGTCTCACTGAACTACAGGCATCATATATTGATTAAATGTGTTATAATTACAAAATGGGCCTCTCCACTCTCTCCATGGGAGAATCAACACTATAAAGATGAATATTCTCCCTCGATTGAACTATGTATTTCAGAATCTCCCGTGCTATTTAACCCCTGCCTTTTTTATGTCACTGAATTCTCACATTTCTCGCTATATTTGGAACAACAAACACCAAAGAGTTAAGTTCTCTACACTTACCAAGCCAAAGGATCTGGGTGGCTTGTCCCTGCCCAATTTACAATTATATTACTGGTCTGCACAACTTAAAACAACGTCAAATTGGTTTATGAACAGGAAAGATTCATTATGGTTGGGTTTTGAATCACTATTCTGTTATCCCAGAAGGCTCAACTCCCTTCCTTTTATTAATAATTCAGATCAGTTACACCATCTCAAGAATAACATAATTGTTTATAACACACTACTGGTTTGGTGAGATGTGAAGAAATACCTGAATATTCCCCCTGTCATCTCCCTCTATTCTCCCCTGGCTCTGAATCCAGACTTGCCAGCACAGATTTGGAGTATCGGTTTGAGGGAGTGGACATCTAAGGGCTTATTAAACATCACTGACCTGTTGGTCTCCAAGTCTGTTAAGTCATGTGAGCAAATCAGGGCTGATTTTAATATTCCCCACAAAGATTTCTATAAGTATCTCCAGATTCGTCATTTTATAGGGTCTCTCTTAAGGACAGGCGGGATCCGCATGAGACTGTCAGAGCTGGAAAACACTATAGTTCTGTCCAAATCTCCCAAAGGATTGATTTCCAAGATTTACACTTCACTAATTTATGCTGACTCTTCAGGCTATGACTCTCTGAAGTTGTTGTGGGAGCGCGACCTGGAGGTGACGTTTAATCCTGTAGACTGGGACAAAATCTGCAGTGGGGTTTTCCCTAAATGTACTTCAATCTCTATACATGAACAGAATTTTAAATTTTTTTCACCGAACTTATTACACTCCTGTTCGCCTCCAGAGAATGTTCCCTGACACCTCCAACCTTTTTTATAAATGTAGTATACACAAAGGTACATTTATCCATTTGTTTTGGTCATGTGATCGTATCCAGAATTTCTGCAAGGGGGTCCACTCTGTAATCCAGGAGGTCACTGGTAAACAGTTTTTGTTGACTCCCTCTTTCTGTCTACTTAACCATGTTCCAGATAATTTCTCAGACACGGACACTAAATCTCTGTTGATAAATCTTTTGTTTTGGGCTAAAAAATGTATCTTACTGCGGTGGTCAACTCCCCAGGCCCCTACAGTCAACATGTGGATATCACAGATTTCTGCTCTTATTCCTCTCGAGAAGTTGACCCATGACCTTAATCACAAAACGGATAAGTTCTGGAGGATTTGGGAACCATTACGTTCCTTTTTACAGAAGTCATAACTTATCATCTATCCCTGGAAGATGAGGACTGTTTGCTTTCTCCATTTATACCATGTAGGTGCTCTTTGTTTACCTGTCTCCAGTCTTCTGTTTATTTATTTGCTTATTTTTTGTATATGTAGATATACATAGCGCGTCGTTCACTGTTAGTTTGGGGTGGGACTTTTTTGTTTTGTCTTGTGTTTTGCTGTCTGGCTTATTTGTTTTCTAAAGTTTGTGTTTATAAAAATGAAAACCCAATAAAAAGAGTATTAAAAAAAAAAAGTTATAATAATTATTATAATAATTATAATTGAGGTGCCATTGCACACATCAAAGTGACAGAATCTTGTGATCACCAGTTCTTCCTCTTGTTAATGTACAATTTGAAGTACAGTTTTGTACTATTTGTATTTTGCATTTGATTTAATGCATTTTTTTGGTGCACATGCGTGTGTGTCTGTGTATGTAATTACATTATTAATGGCCTTGTTTGAATAAATATATGGCATCATTGAATAATATTTGCATATTGTTGTGTTTGATTAAGCATTAGGCCTATGCCATTTCAGTGATGCTGATATTATACAGTGTAATTTGGCTACTATAATAATTTCAAGTTGATAATTGTGTATCTTTAATATTTAGAATTAACGTTTCATCTACAAATTAAGTACAATTTAAATCAGTAACATATTTCCAATTCATTAGACTTTTTTGAGGTGCAGGGTGGTGTTGGAGGCTTGTTATTTTGTTAGATGACTTTAGGACTATAGTCGTGTCAGTCCTTAACAGCACTCAAGAGTCAATCCTCAAATAGTGTAGAAATAGCAGTCATGCAATTGCTACACATATTTGATTTTTATCCAATTGATGAAAACATTTATAGTGAGTTCACACACAAGACATGCACTGTCTCTGTATTATTGTACCTGTAGCTGAAATAATACAATCTCATATTTATACTAAGCAGCTGAACCCAGTATGGTGCTTAGGTTCTACAACTCATGCAAAATGGCAAAAAAAAAAGGTTTTTTTTTAAGTCTCGGTCTCGGTCTCGAGCTGAACTAGTCTTGGTCTTGGTCTTGATACTCTCTGGTCTTGGTAGTGTCTTGGTCTCGGTTTAGGCGGTCTTGAAAACAAGTCTAGCGTTGGTCGCTGTTAGCATTAGCTTTGCGCTAGCTTGTTACCAATCTTTTTATAGTTGGTTTTCAAGGTTCACAATGATACAACAGGTACCACGGTGGGTTTAAAACATTAGGAAAACATATCGGGGGACTCCGACTGCTTTTATGAATTTTCTCACATCATGCTAATATCAACAGCTAACCTCGGAGCTTAGCCTCGTAGCATGTAGCATCTTTCTTAGCGGAGTTCTCACAGAGATTCAACACGGTGAAACCGGCTCCTTTCTCTCTCACACGACTTCCCTTAATAACAGAAGACTTATCAAGATACTGCCTGAGGATTAATCATTGATGTACGTGGTTTTTGTCACGTTACATGCCCCAGTTCGTCAGCTTTTACATGCAGCTCAGCTCTGAGTAAGATGGCGCTCGGCGCAGACTGAGGTCACGCACGGGTCAGCGTGAGGTCACGTTCAAGGGTCACGGCACTACGCACAGGGCTGGTGCGTCACTTTGTGGTGGGGCTAAGATACTACACGCAAATAACATACATTGGTTTAGTAACCATGTGGGTTACACAACATTTAAAAGACATGAAGTGTGCAATGAGCCGTGGTCACCAGCAGGAGGCAGAAGACTGCAGAGGAGAGAGTGAAGAGGTTACTGTTATAATTACAGGGTTAATGAGGAAACCACACACATCCTTTACTCAGTGATAAATCACATGTTCAGACTGAGCGTCTAGAAACTGAGGAATCTGTTGAACTCACAGTAAAGTAGCAGTCAGCTTCCTGGCTGCTCCGCCCACCTGTGTGTGTCATCAGATGTTTTATTTTTTTTTTAACTTTTTCCAGATCAGAGAATAATCAGTGATGAAAATAATCTTCAAACAGTGTGAACCATAGATATATATAGAATGACTAGATGTGTTACGTCGGAGTCTAGAGCGTCCGCACAGGTCGGCCATCTTACCACAGGCTGGCTTTCTGGGGGGATCAGTCGAACCTGAGGTAAAAAATCCATCAAATGTCTCTAACACCTCTGTCCAAACATTGATTTTAATAAATCTTCAAAAATCTTTGAAAAGTGCCTTTATAATGTCTAAACAAACTGGTTTACTACCATTTTATGTGTAAAAACATTTTTATTACAAATTTGGAAATATGGACTTTGGTTCTTCGTGCTGTGTTATTGTCATCTCTGTACAGGGTGGGGATTTCAACATGAAGCGTTTTTTGATGTATATTTGTTAAGGGAAATCTTGTAGGCCTAGTACCTATTCTAGAAAATTATGCTATTTTTTAGATCATAAGATAATTATTCAAAAGTATCCAGTGTTGTAACTACATCTTTGACGTTTATAATAAACCAAATTGTTTGAAAATCGGTTGAAAATTGAGCAAGTTATGGCTATTTAAAAATGACATGTTTTACTATCAAAACAATGTTTTGGGTGAGCGAGCTGTCTGTGGTAAGATGGCCGCCGTATGCGGACGTTTGACTCCGTTGGCGAGCAACGCGGACGAGACATCTAGTCATTATATATATATCTATGGTGTGAACAGTGTGGGTGGAGCTGAGCTCTTTCCTTCATGTGATAACTATCCAACTCTTCTTCTGTTCATTCTAACAAGATCGTATTTAAAATAAAATCAACAGACATCACTTCAGTTTACGACTGGATTCTATTTAGTTGGTGAGAAATGAAATGTTTCTACAGGTGAGAAAAAGAAACTCTCTACCTGCCACAGTCATAGATCAGCTGATGGTGGGAGTGTTTAGCTGGTGGAGACCAAACATAGAGCCAAAAGAGACAGAGTACTGGACCTCATCAGGAGGACACTGAGACACTGAGACTAAAGAGAAGTGATCAGGTGATTCAGGAGAGGACAGCTCTGAACCTCATTTAGTAGCTTCCTAGCTTCCTAGCTAATTGACCTTTGGCTAAGCCCCGCCCTAGAATGTAGATTGACCAATCACAGCCAAGAGAGCTCCCACAGGGGTCCGACACTTTTTCCACAGCGCTCCATTGACTTTAACGCAGGCGTCTCATATTTTCGGTCTCGGCAGGCTATACTGTCGGTATATATCCAGCATCCAGGGTATGGATAAGCCCAATGATGTGCGCGCAAAACCCTGTGGAGCTAACGAAAACATCACCGTTACAGCTTAAGTTGCATAGTTGTTGATACGCTAGCACACGCTGAAGAAATACAACGTTATACGTGCGTAACGTTAGTCCGTTTGCTTCGTAATAACGATTATAGAAGTGAATAGAGACGTACCCAGCTTTGCATGAACAGTGTTGCTCCTTGATATTGATACCAGAGCCTTATAGATAACCAGAAAACCACAGCCCAGAAGAGAATGTCGGACATAGCAACAGTAACCAAGGGGGGCGGGGCTTAGCCAAAGGTCAATTGTATCTCTTTGTAGCCTCCCAGCTAACAGTAGCCATTCCAAGATTCCTTGCATCCTAGCTAACTGTAGCTCTTCCTTGCTTCCTAGCCTCCTAGCTAACTGTAGCTCTTCCTAGCTTCCTTACCCTCCAGCTAATAGTAGCTCTTTCTGTTTCCTCTTTTGAATGATGAATCCAGACTACTGCCACCTGCTGGTATGAAGAGTTATTTCCTCCAGCTGGTCGTTGGTTTTAGATCCAGACTCAGGGGACATGACAGTCGACCTTCAGAAATCCTCTGATGTTTGATGTGTTGGAACATTTAAATGTCAAACTGAGAAACATTAATTTCTGCGACGGGAACAAAGTTCAGTTTTCAAACTTTTTACTCAACACACACACACCCATCATCATCGTGAGCCTCACAAACAAATCCCAGTGTGTGTGTGTGTTTCTGTGTGTGTACGTGCTTGTGGGTGTGTTATTTTCCTCATAAGTGATCTATGGACTTCTGGACTTCATCCAGAGATTTTTATGAGAGTGAAGCTGAATGTAGAGAGAGACACACCTCGCTGCTCCGTCACTTCACTTGTCAGACGAAAACTGACACTGTAGAAGCAAACGTGGCTGCAGAGAAGTGTTGTCAGAGAGTCAGTAGATGATCAGCTGCTGTGACCCTTAGTTTGACAGGAAGATGAAGACGTTGGTGGTGTTTGTGATCCTCGTTCACGGTAAGATATCTTCTTCCTGTCCAGAAGCAGAGTCTGATGTTCTGTTCATGTGAACTCTTTCTAATCACGGCTGTAAATGTAAAATCACATCAGCGAACAAAGAATCAAACAGATTTAACGTGAGCTCAGAGCTAACGACTGCTTGATGATCTGGCTGCAGGTCAGGACTTCACTGTTGGACAGAAACATTTACAAATGTCAGTGTGTTTTAAAGTGAAACTGTCAGCTAGTGAGTTCTTCATGGGGAAATGTTGACGACTAGTTTCCTCATCCAGATGCCACATCACTGAGAACAAGCATGTAGAACTTTCCAGTAGTTTTAACTATTACTTTATTATTATAAGCTTGATTGTTGGGATGTTTTTTTCTTGACCTCCGGGCTGTGGGTGGAGCATGCGCAGTTTGTTGCAGTGCGCAGTTGTCTGGTGTTTTTCTCATTTCAACTGATCATAAGGACTGGTACGCCCTGTCGGTTTACAACCTAACTGTGTAATTTAAAAATGAAAGTAATTGACCAACTGAGCGTCATTAGTGTGTGTGAGTAATAAAAAGTAAAAAGAGACGAGTTGTGTCTGCCATACTTTCCAGATAAGTTTACTAGAGAAGATAGTAAAATCTGGACAGTTGTAAACCGCCGTCAGAGCCGTGCCATGGAGGTACGTGTGCCCCGTGCGGAGAACGGCCATCATTGAGACCCGGTGTTGGCAAAGGAAGAGGCCAGAAATAGGGCCACTACAACAGAGAAGCCGAAGCCAAGAGCTAAAGGGACTGTTGAAAAATTACTGGAGCCGTAGTTAAATCTGTGTGGAGAGTGAAAACTACAGAGCTGATAAAGTGACTGTTTCTAGCCTGAAGTGCTACTTTGTGCTAACTTGCTATGCTAAAGGAGGCTAGCGTTGCTACTGAATAGCCACATTTAAACTGTGATATTGTGACCTAGTTCTGCTTAAACCTACCGCTGGCTGAACTGTAACTTTGTGGCTACCAGCCATAACAGCCGACAAAAGAAGCCTGTAACGTGCCGTTCAAAAAGATCGTCTCATTTGAGCGACTCTATGAACACATTGAATCTTTTAAACGGCTCTTTTTGTCACTGAAGTTCTTCTAGTGATATCTGGGGGAAACAAAATGGCGGATGTCAAGCCAGACCTAGAGAGCCTTAAGCAGAGGCGTTCAACTGTGCAACGTAACTTTACAACACGGATAAACTGTCTTAGTGTCAGTGCTGGACATTTACGTGAAAATTATCTGTCACAAGAGTTAACAAGATTGAGAGACGATTATGATAAACTCCTTGACACCAGTAATGAATATATCAACGCCCTGGGGCAGATAGACCCAAAAGGCGACGACAGTGAGTTGCGAGACGCCCTGGCGAGGAGAGGCACTAGTGAGCAAACGTTGCTTGAAGCTGAGAACACGATCATGGACATGCTGTCAAAGTATGCTGCACCAGACATAGATGCTCTCATAACACAGTTCAAGAAGGCTTTTGACCTGGCTGAGGCATTCGGGAAAGATAAAGTAGTGTCACTGACGCAGCAAGGGGTCGAAAATGGGAAACTGGATAGGAAGCTCCATGAACTCAGAGACTCTGTGTATACATGGAGAGACTATCGGCCGCAAGGAAAAGACAAATGGACGCTCTTTTTATCATTGAAAGAGGACAAGGAGCAACTGATGGATGAGTGGACATGCCGACAGGAAACAGATCACATGAAGAGAGGTAGTACAGAGTATAATGACGATGGCGAGGATGAAGATGTGGGAGGTGATAATGCGATCGGTGGCTGTGTCACATCAGCTAGCGACAGCCTTACAGCCGCTGATAACATCACTGTTACCCAGCCAGTAACCCTTGCTATTACTACCCCACCTGTTAACATCCAGTCCGCTGTTGTCTCTTCGACTGTTGACGGACAGAGAACTGTATATGTTACAAACCCTCCTCCATTCACTTCCACTGACAGAACAAGCATCATTACCAGTGCTCCTCAAGCTGCTACCGTCAGTAGTGTTGGGCCTGTGTACTAAGGCACTCCATATTGGGGTTTGGCTATCATGAATAATTAATAATTATCAAAAATAATTATTTATTATTAAATAATTGGATCTGCATTACTATAGATCACCTTGGGGCACCACCCTTCTAGGAAGGGAAAAGATAACCAGTTCATCAAATCAGTCTCATAAGATATACTAAATTGTGAATTTGGACTTCTGATTAACTATAACCAAAATTACCACGTTAACAACTAGTTAAGGTGAAGGAATTTGGAGTTCTTGACAGTGTAGAGGTTGGCAATATTCACTCTTGTGCAATATTAAACAGACAGGTATGTTTAAAAGACATTTATTAACAAGAATAAAAGTAAACATACAATCTAACTACAGTGTACTCTATACAGGTGTGTGTGTGTGTGTAGAGTTCCATGGTACCCACGGTACCCCGCGTTGCCAAATTGTAACAGTTCCTACTATACTAGAAATTCTACACGACGGTACTACCGTGGATTACTATAGTACTGGTGCCAGTTTCCGCTACATAGCGGCTGCCTCTACTCTCCTCTCGTCTTTTCACTTCATGCTACTCCCTTGTAAACAAACCCACATGGCAACTACTGCAACTGAACTACACAGCTGCTGAATGATTGGCTGTTTGTCCATTACTGGTGACGTCCGGGGATATGACGAGGTATGATGATATGATAGGCTGTTTCCGCACGCTGGGTCCGCCCGTCTGTTAGCTGATTGGCTGTTCGTGTGTTTCTGCCGGCAAGAACGAGCTCGATGTAGGCAGCTCCGCTTCCATAGAAATTCGCTTCAAAACAAACAACAAGCTAAAGTTGTGTCTCGCCCAGACGTGCGCACGGCTTACAGCCACACACACAAGACAACACACTCACCACGGCAGAAGCACCGGGCCGAGCGGCGAGTCTGCCACGGTGTCATCGTGGCACCACTAATTTTGCTCAAAAAACCAAACTCCAAAAGTCAACATTATACAACCAAACAACATTATAAGTAATTCAGAAGTATTTATAAATTGTACAAATACGCTGCAGTTCATAAAAATAATAATAATAATAAAAAGGCCGCAGTATCGCGATAATACCCGAAACCGTGTTATTTTGTCTGGTATAGTATCGTAGTTACTCATTTTGGTATCATGACAACTCTACGTGTGTGTGTGTATGTGTGTGTGTCTGTTTGTGTTTCTGAGACAGGGGGTATGTTCATGACATGCACGCTGTGACACCTCAACTCTTTGTGAGAAGGAGACAGTGAAAATAAATCCTTGGATTTAGTTTAGTTTACTTTCAGAGCGAAACTGCTGAACCTGAGACAAACTGGATGAACAGGTGAGAAAGTATGAGGAAACTGAACGTCTTCCTCTTTCCTCAGAAGTGATCTGTGGCGTTCTGGACTTCATCCAGAGATCTTTATGAGAGTGAAGCTGAATGTAGAGAGAGACACACCTCGCCGCTCCCTCTCTTCACCTGTCAGAGGAAAGCTGACACTGTAGAAGCAAACGTGGCAGCAGAGAAGTGTTGTCAGAGAGTCAGTAGATGATCAGCTGCTGTGACCCTTAGTTTGACAGGAAGATGAAGACGTTAGTGGTGTTTGTGATCCTCGTTCATGGTAAGATATCTTCTTCCTGGATCTGATTATCTCTTCAGTCTGACATCATTTCTCTCACGTCTGTCTCTTTAAAGAAAGTCAGTGATGACCTGTTTCATCTTTGATTAGGAAGTTTTTCAACCAAATCTATGAAAACAGCCAAAACACATTCAGTGATCTGTTCTTTGACTTCAGTCTGTGAATGAAATGTAGTTTTTCATTGACTGACTGACAGTTAAACTGGTTTCTCTGGTCCCTGCAGATAATGCGACCTACAGTCAGTCATGTGTGAAGTCAAACCCACATCATGCAGCTGATTTCTGTTTCTCTTTGTGTGTCCTCTCAGTTTCCCAGCATGCCCTGGCAATTGTGGTGCAGGTGACTGAGGGGGCGGAGTCTGTCCTGCTACCCTGCAACTACTCGGGTTTTTTACCTGTGGACAACCCCACAGTGATTTGGTCCCGTAACGATCTCAGTCCCAAATCTGTCCACAAACAACGAGAAACAGGTGAAGTTAAAGGTCAGAACCAGGTTTACAGGGGGAGGACATCGATGACGCCTGATGCTCTAGACACTGGAGACTTCAGCCTCACTCTGAGAAAACCCCACCTCTCTGATAGCGGCAACTACACCTGCTATATCAGTGATGGAAGAGAAGAACGGAGAGTGACAGACGTACATCTACATGTCAAAGGTCAGAAACAAACTTCAACATGTGGTTTCAGAGAAAAACAAAGACTCAAGGCCAAACAGTTTCTGGTCTTTCCAGTAGAAAATCAAAGTGGTGATCAGGAGCTGTTTTATTGTTGGAGTCACAGACACATTTCTGATCTCATCTAACAAGTAGGACTTCTCAAGGACACACACACATCAGTCTTCAGTGTGTCTACAGACATTTAACAAAATCCACCAGGAACTCTGGACCATGTATTAAACATGTTAGGCTGCTTCAGTTCTTCCATGTGACAGTTATTATTAAACCAGCTGATTGATGTTTCTGTCTCTTGTGTTCTCTCAGTTTCTCAGCCTACCCTGGCTGTGGAGGTGGTTGAGGGGGCGGAGTCAGTCCTGTTGCCCTGTCAAGACTCTTCTGTTCCTGACCGTCCCACGGTGGAGTGGATCCGCTATGAACTCAGTCCTTCAACCGTCCATCAGCGTTGGACGACAGGTGATCAACTGAAAAACCAAAACCAGCGTTACAGCGACCGAACATCCATGAAGACTGACGCCTTGACAACTGGAGACTTCAGCCTGAATCTAAGGAAACCCCGCCTCTCTGACAGCGCAACCTACATCTGCTCCATCAGTGCGTTTGGAAACGAACGCAGACTGGCAGCCGTGCAGCTGCAGGTCAAAGGTCAGCAATAAATACTAACACTGTATACAGCAGTATACTGTATGATCACACACAGTTGACATTTGTAGGGTTGCCATCTCTAAGCCTTTTGGCCTGAGTCAGACTCCTTCAGTCTCACGCTGTCCACACACATCTCATGTATAATAAGAGGCTGAGTCCATTATTATTTTATTTTACTGTCAATGGAAGTCAGTACTGTAGATACAGGTCGGAGGTCAGTACTGTAGATACAGGTCAGAGGTCAGTACTGTAGATACAGGTCAAAGGTCAGAGGTCATGTTGTTTATATTTCTCCACAGAACCACCTCCAGTCTGGCCTACAGTTCTCACAGTTCTCCTGATTCTCCTGGTTGTTCTTGGTGTCGTTGGGGGTCTTTTGTTTCATTGTCGACACTACTTCATGTCAGGTGAGTCTCTACTACTACACTACCCATGATGCTGATGGTAACATGTGTCCTGTGGAGGAGACTTGTTCCAGCTACTGAAAGAGTTCAGAGCTCAAACAGCTGCTGCAGAAAGCTGAAGAGAAACTTCCAGGCTTAGTTCCAGAAGTCAGAAACTCTTCATCAAACATGTCTGCAGCACTTTACAGGACGTCTTGACTAGTTACCAAGGAACGAGTCAGGAAGAGATCAGGAAAAAACGGAGACACAATCCAGCTCTAATCAGAAGCTCCTGACGTCCTCAATCAGGACCTGAGCTCTGAGTTCATGAGTCCAGGTCTCTCCCAGTCCCAGTAAAACCAGAGCAGAGGGTTAGTGTTCTTCCTCATCCATTCATCTGATTGGTTCCTCATTAGTTCCTGACTTCTTCTTTGGTAACTTCTCCAAATGTCCTGAAAAAAGAAAACTGGTGTTCAGTCACAAACTAGTTTCCACTCGTTTGTGTCAGAGGTGTGACAGACATCAGGTGAACTCAGGTCACCTGGTTGATCCATGTCCTCAAACAAACTGAACACTGAGAGTCCTCCACCAACATGAGACACATAGACAAGGATGGACAGAGACGTCCTGTTACCATCAGAGCTGCTGCTGCTGCTGTCTCTACAGCTGATGATGTGATTTGTTGTCCTCTCAGTCTACCAGGTGGAGGTGGATTCAGGGGTGGAGTCTGTCCACCTGCCCTGCAAAACCATAACTCGCCTGCCTAAAGACGCTGAAGTGAAGTGGAAGGATGGTGGAGATGATGTGGTCCATGTGTATCAGAACAGCTCTGACCAGCTTGAAGACCAGAACTGGTTTTATAGAAACAGAACAAAGATGAAGAAAAACCTGAAAACTGGAGACCTCAGTCTGACCCTGAAATACCCCACAGATGGAGACAGCAAGACCTACATCTGCACCGTCTACAACAAGGAGAGAGACATCCTGATGAAGAAAGAAGTGAAGCTCAGTGTCAGAGGTCAGTACAGTAGATACAGGTCAGAGGACAGTGATTGTCCATCTGTCTGTATCAATAGAAGTCTAATGACAATCCTCCAGTAGTTGTTCTTTCACAGTTGTGAGTCAAGTCAGACTGTAACGGCACAGTGTCGGTGATGATACGCTGGCTGTGTCTATATTGGCCTAATCCTCCGGTCAGAGAAGACGCAGCAACTTCTCTCCTTTAAATGCCTTTATTGACCTTTATCCGACTGAACTGGATACTGTAGTACATGAGTGTGTGGTTTGTGATGTCTGCAGAGGACAACAATAATAAACAATATTAATGATCATTAACCTACTATACAGCAGCATTAATAACAGAATAGCACAATTTACAGCAGACGTGAGTAACGTGTCATACTGCAAACCACCAGTAGGAGGCAGTGTAGGATCATTAAACAGCTCAACAGCTTGGCGCAACAGGCAGGTCACGTGACACGCTAGCATCAATATAATAGCAGCCTCAATGAACGACAGCTACACCGCTAAATAAACATTCACAGAAGGAAATAAAATGTACGATAATTAACTGAGTTACATAGCAGACAGGCCGTCCATATTTTATTGGGCTCAGTAAGACATGCTAAATACTAAGCTAGCAAACAAAACCGAGCTTATTACCTTAATATTATTAGTGCTTGTAACGCTGGCGTGTTATGAGCTGATTTAGAGAGAATGATCTTGTTTGTGTTCAGTCAACAGAAGGTGGCTGTAGTTATTAATGGTTGTAATAACTAGAGAAATAGAAGTAGAGGTCAAACCAGACACAAAATAAACTAAAACCTTGACTGAGGAGAAACAAAGACAGACGCTTTAGACATGTGAAGAGACGCTGTGTTGCTAAGGTGGACTGACAGCATGGAACAACAGGACTGTGAATGGACAGGAAGTGAAAGAGGGAAGTGTGGGATCAGGAAGGTACATGGGAGGAACTGAATCTGGCAGCAGGAGGATGAGGTCTGGAATATTGTAAATACAAAGAGTAACAAGGAGAAATATCACACTCAGATGAAAGTGGCAGGCGCACTGTAGAGACAGAAAGAGGACCATGAGATGATCTGTAAACTTAGAGAAGATGCATGGTTTGGTGAGTGGAATCTGATCCAGCTACCACAGTCAATAAACTCATTTCTGAATGGAAGAATATGTGGAATGGCTCATTGTGAGTTACCTGGACAGTATTCAGCAAGAGAAGACAGTTTGACTATATACATCCAAAGACATTAAAGAAAGGACAACTGGACTGGAGAGTTTCTAGAAGACGTTTCATCCAAGATGTTCCTGTTTAAACCCCAACTCTCCACCAGTCCTTTAGAACTGAAGATGCTACTCAGATGAAACGACGAAACTCTACAAGTCCAGTTGTCTTTCTTTAACACTATTGGATACACCATGACTGGATGACTGAGAACCTTCACAGACATATCTGACTCAGTAGGATAGAAGGGAAGATAGTAGAGTGTTGAATGATCCAGGATTCATTGATTCAGCTCTGGAACACCAACTGATCAAATGAAAGAAAGTGTCCCACCATGCTGCCTTCTGCATCTGCTGGATGTATATAGGAAGGAATAATAAGGTGCAATAATGTGAATAAGATGGAGGCTAAACTAAACTGTTGCTGTTGTGTTGTGGTTGAGCAATTAATCAATTACAGATTATACATTGGGGAAAATAAGAATTTGATACACCGCTCATTTTGCAAGTTTCCCCCCTTATAAAGAATGGAGAGGTCTGTAATTTTCATCATAGGTACACTTCAATTGTGAGAGACAGAATCTAAAATAAAAATCCAGAAAATCACATTGTATGATTTTTAAATAATTAATTAGCATTATATTGCATGAAATAAGTATTTGATACACTAGTAAAACAGAACTTAATATTTAGTACAGATCCAATTACAGAGATCAAACGTTTCCTATAGTTCTTGACCAGGTTTGCACACCCTGCAGCAGGGATTTTGGCCCACTCCTACATACAGATCTCCTCCAGATCTTTCAGGTTTCGAGACTGTAGCTGGGCAACACAGAGTTTCATCTCCCTCCAAAGATTTTCTATTGGGTTTAAGTCTAGAGACTGGCTGGACCACTCCAGGACCTTGAAACGCTTCTTATGGAGTCACTCCTTAGTTGCCCTGGATGTGTGTTTCAGGTCATTGTCATTCTGGAAGACCCAGCCACGACCCATCTTCAGTGCTCTTACTGAGGGAAGGAGGTTGTTGCCCAAAATCTCGCAATACATGGCCCCATCCATCCTCTCCTCAATACGGTGCACTCGTCCTGGTCCCTTTGCAGAAAAGTACCCCCAAAGCATTATGTTTCTACCCCCATGCTTCACAGCTGGGATGGTGTTCTTGGGATTGTACTCATCCTTCTTTTTCCTCCAAACACGGCGAGTGGAGTTTATACCAAAAAGTTCACTTTTGGTCTCATCTGACCACATGACCTTCTCCCATGCCTCCTCTGGATCATCCAGATGGCCATTGGCAAACTTCAGACGGGCCTGGACATGTGCTGGCTTGACCAGGGGGACCTTGCATGTGCTGCTGGGCTGCTACCTTTCTCATGATCATTGACACTCTATGAGGCGAGATCTTGCATGGAGCCCCAGTCCGAGGGAGACTGACAGTCATCTTGAGTCTCTTCCATTTTCTAATAATTGCACCAACAGTTGTTGCCTTCTCACCAAGCTGCTTGCCTATTGTCCTGTAGCCTATCCTTGTGCAGGTCTACAATTCTGTCTCTGGTGTCCTTAGACAGCTCTATGGTCTTGGCCAAGCCTAATGAAGCTAGATCCAGAAGAAGCTCAGAGCCTTCCAGCCTATAGTGGAGCATTCTAAACATAATGTGTCTGCATTGCAGATAGAAATGAGAGAAATGCTGCCACGTGTAGAAGAGTCACCCTTATGATGGTGTATTGAGTGAAAGGACATGGTGGATCACATCCTGCCAAAGCCAAAAAGTCATCTTGGAGGAGTGTTGAGACCACAGTCTACACTTTTCATTTCGAGTCCTTTTAACAGTAATAATATATTAAATTTAAATGACTTTTAAATACTTTTAAACCTATATTTATTTATCATAACGTGATAAAACATGTTTCAAGTGAAAATGTCTAAAAACTAAGAGATGATCCTTCCATATGACGCTATTAACCAGTTCCATTTAACTCATCTGCAACAATATTTTTCCTTTTAAACTTTCTTTGCTGAAACAAACATTTGATCAAATGTGGAAAAGTACTAGAGGGACTAGAGGGTACTAGCACTAAAAGTACTAGAATGAGTTCCACCAGAGAGAGAAAGAGATTTTTGATTTTTTTTTTTTGATTTTTAAAAAACATATTTGAACAATAAATAACAACGTTCATCATTTCATCAACAGAACCTACTTAAACACAATATTAAAGGTCAGAACATCTACAGACACAGAGCATATCACGTCTTCATAGCACCACCTCTGGATAAAATCAGTCATGTTACTCACTGTGCGTCCTGTCCAGTTCTGTCCTACACCTTATTTCTTGTACTACAGTAAATGGACATTTTTGCCATTGTTTATGCTGGAGGACAGTGTTCCAGGACATTTTTGCCTCCACTCCAGTGAGTAGTGTCTCCAATTCACTTTTTGTGAAGTTATTCTTTTTTTTTTTTTTTTTACCATTGGGCCTATGAGGTATTCCTGTAACAACTGCAGTCTGAATGTTGTTAACCTGCTCTGTATATTTATCAGGCCATGTCCTGTCCATGTCCACTCTGAGACACCCAGTGTAATTTATCCCAGAAAAAATCAATGAGAACAGCTGTAGCTTCGCTGTTAGACCTTTAGGTGGCTCTATAACAGCTAGCTGGTGCCAGAGGGCCGACGCAACCAAGTTAGTAATAATTAACACCCGGCCTCTAAAAGATCATTTTATTTGATTTGACTTTCATCTTTTCTATAATTCCGTCCCAGTTTTTCTGCACCATGTTCTCGTCTCCCAGATTTACTCCAAGATATTAAAAACCATCCTTTTTCCACTTTACTTTCCCTGGTAGACTTGGTAGTCCTCTCTTCCAGTTACCAACTGCCAGCGCTTCACTTTTCTTCCAGTTAACTTTTGCAGATGATATCACACCAAAATCATTTACAGTGTGTTCCAGTTTTCTGGCCTCTTCCTGGTTCTGAATAAAATTAATAAGATAGTTGACATAAGCAGATAAAACATGTTTCTCATTACAACCTTGTAAAAACAACCCCTCCTTCTTATTTCACACAGCAAAGCTTCGATAGATAACGTGTACAACATACCTGAAAGAGAGCAGCCCTGTCTCACCCCTCTACACACTCTGAAGGGGGCACTTAGACCTCCTTTAATCTTCAGTACACTTTCAGTGTCTTGGTACAACACCTTGATCATAGCTATGACACCAGGGCTGAGACCAAACCTCTCCAGGATCTTCCAGAGGTAAAGGTGCTCAACTCGGTCAAAAGCCAAAAGAAGAACTGAACAGCTCTCCATCTTCTCTGTACCCAGAGCTAAACAGCTCTGAATAAAAACCTGTTGCCCGTCTCCTGATGTCGTTGTCATCTGACCTCCATATCAGCAGATGACCTTGATTTCCAGTGGAATCTGCTAAACTTTGTAACTCCACAGTTTCAGTCTCCAGATCATTCATAGATCTGGTGATGTCACGTGTGACACTGAAAGTGTACTGTTGACAGAGCTGCTTTATTTCCACGTTCCCATAATCCCACCACTGCCTCAAAGATTTAAAGTCTGACTTTCTGTTCTTAAAACATCTCCAAAAGAATCTAAAACATCTTTAAAATGGAAATCATCCAACAGAGCCGTGTTAAAATGCCAGTACACACTCCTGGACTTTAAATTAGAAATGAAAACATTACTAGTAACTAACAAGTGATCAGTAAAACCAATAGGCATCATTCTGTCGTTTTTAAAAACATTAAAATGATGTTTAAAACAATAAAACTGATCCAACCTAGCCAGAGAAATAACATTATCTCTAGTGTGAGTCTAGTATTGTCTTCTGTCTCCATTTCTTCTTCTCACACATCCACCACTTCATGTGTTTTCAGTGCATGTTTTAAAGCAGGGCTCGTCAACACCTGGTCGCCCGCAGGGACCATGTGAGTGCAGGGGATGTTCTAAAAATAGTTCTTATCGAGCGCCTCTAAAATTTTATTTAATTGTGTCGCTGTTCTTTCTATATCACTAACACTTGAATTACTGTAGAGTAGAACATGGTATTATTTAATATAAAATTATAAGTTATGTTTTATGTATATATGAACTCTGACCTCGTCTGATGTCAAAGTTCAATATCACGCGCAAGACAAACCGCCATCTTTGTTTTTACCGATGTATGGAAGCGACCGCGGCTCCGTTGAGGAGCTAGATGAGGGTCTAACAACAGAAAGACATGGAGGTAAAGCTAAAGAAAATGAACCATGTTGTGGGACGTCCCAGTGAGTGGGAAGAAGCGTTATTTTTTACCACAGTAAAAGAAATATCTCATTTATGGGGTTACTGTGGCAACGGCAAAGCTGCACAATGAGGAGAGACACTTCAGTTCAGGACGTGTCCCGCTAGCTTCCATGCTAACTGCTAACTCCCCGCCTGGCAGCGCACTACGGGCGGGAAAAGGCTGTGAGTTAAAGACAGTGTCTTTACATGAGGCCGGCGAAGAAGTCAAAAGACGTAAGGGAAGCATCATTTAGCTAAACGGATGTTTTTAGTGAAACGCCATGGCGACGTTAAACGTAAATATTGAACTAGGGTTGCCACCCCTCCCGTAAAATACGGAATCGTCCCTTATTTGACAATTAAATGTGCGATTTGTTCCGTATTTCCATAAATGTCCAAAACACATGTCTGTCTCACACACATCAACACTAAATCTAACAATAATGGTCGATGGTTTTGCCAGAAGATGACAGTTCATGGGCATAGCCTATTTTAACCACGGGGCTAAGCTAGCATGCTAATGCTAATACCGTGTTAAACATGTTGCTGTTGTTTGGCTAACGGTCACTTTCAGTGTGTCTGTATGTTAGCATGTATGCTAACAGACTGGTGTTTAGCTGCAGTGGTGTTGTCATTTATAGTCAGTTTTCTGTTAGCCGTGTGTGCTAACTGTCTGCTAACTGGTACAGCGTTACTGCGTCTCTGTGTCAGGATCTCCGTTAACATATTTTAGTATTTAGTTCTCTAATGCTTGTAGCAGAGCGACGCGCTGCCGTACCGATATGCTGAGAGGTTGCCAAGGCAACCATGAGACTGACGAGTTTGTCAATAAAGTTGGGAGGAGGAGCTAAATGACGTACCTACCTGACGCGCGTGAAACACCTGCGGGTCAGTTGTGATAGATCTAAATATTATCTACCCTGATACAGTTATGGGCCTTGAGTTTGACATGTGTGGTTTATGAATGATCATTTATTTAATATACAGTAGAATTAGACAATATAAATATTATATATGGTCATTTAAAAAAACAAATCATACTAATAGATTAACAGTTAATAAATAAATAAACCTGTATATATTTTAGTTAATTGGTACAGATTTCATTAAAGATTTAATTAACTGCACTTTATAAGAGAATGTGTTTATTGTTAATAAAACATTTCAAGCTTTAAATATGACTAATTTCTTTCTTGATCACCCCTTTACTAAAAACACCAGCACTAAATAAAACATGGCACTGCTGCGGGCCCCCTGGCCCACAGGAGTCGTCCCGTGGTGGTCATGGCCCCGAGGAGCCGTGGTGGGCGTCCCTTATTTTCATTTCTGAAAGGTGGCAACCCTAAGTCTAACAGATGAAATCTTTTTGTTAAAATGCTACAGATTTGTACAAATGTGATACGATTCATTTAAATATGTGAAAGAATGATTTTTTTTTAATATTACATTACTGGCAGTTTGTACAGACATGGGACAAAGTTAATGATTTGTTCAAAAATGTCATAAAGGTGTTAATTTGAACAAAAATAAAACAGGTGACTTTAAACAAAGTTCTGCAAATGTGCTCATTGATACAGAGCAGTGAAGAAAGAGAGATGAGTCAGAGAGACATGTGATAGCTCAAATGTTGAAACTGAATTATAGGAACAAAAAATGTTGTATGTTTAAGTAATTAGGTTTCTACCATGTCAATCATTACTAATATTTATTGTGAGGCTTCACCAACAACAATATGATATAACAGTAACCACTAACCTGAGCAGACAGCCTTATTATTATCATTACTGTTCTTATTATTAAAGGTGAACTGTGCGACTATGTTATTCAGTCAGTTTGTATCAAAGGTAGCCCTTCTAATTACTCGGTACCCTTGAAGTAGCTCTCAGGTTCAAACAGGTTGGTGACCCCTGGTCTAAAGCAACCTGTGATGCAGTGTGTGGTTCTACATGGTTCCTGTCTAGTAAATGGTTTTCAAACAAAGCAGAGCTCTCCTTTGCCCCGGAGGAATCTCTGCTCTGCTGGTGTATCAACCAGAGATTAACATTTAACATTTAATACATCAGTAGTTTACACTTCTTAACTTGTCTCTGTTCTTATTTGATTTATTTATTTATTTGATAGGGACAGTGCACATTAATGAACATCTATTCAGACAGCAATACACGTAAATATGATGGATTATACCAACAATGCTAATTTGCATCCACTAGGCAGGTAGCACAAAAACATGATGAGACATAGGACAGGACAATAGATCACAATAAGAGGACAACATGAGACAGTACATTACTAAGAAGACAAAAGTCAGTGGTTACAAGACTGGTTTGCTTTCAACCACTGCTTGAGGTGAGATTTGAAGGTTTGTAATGTGGGACACTTGTTCAATGGAGAATGGGACATATTTCAGACTGGAACCAGTCAGACATGTTTCACTCCAAATATTTCTCTTCAATGTGCTCAGAGCTGCTGCTGCTGTCTCTACAGCTGATGATGGGATTTGTTGTCCTCTCAGTCCCCCAGGTGGAGGTGGATTCAGGGGTGGAGTCTGTCCAGCTGACCTGCAAAACCACAGCTCACCTGCCTGAAGATGCTAAAGTGGAGTGGATGGACAGTTATAACAGGACGGTCCATGTGTATCAGAACGGCTCTGACCAGCTTGAAGACCAGGACTGGTTTTACAGAAACAGAACAAAGATGAATGAAGACCTGCTGAAAACTGGAGACCTCAGTCTGACCCTGAAATACCCCAGATACGGATACACCTACACCTGCACCGTCTACAACAAGGGGGGAAACATCCTGATGAAGAAACAAGTGGAGCTGAAAGTTAAAGGTTTGTTTGTTTCTTTGTCTCTCTTTCTTTCTTTCTTTCTTTGAAATGCTGCGTGGAGCTGAGATTTATTGACACCACAGAGAGACAAAGAGACTGAAGACATGTTAGGATCTGAACTCTTCTTCTCTTCACTGTCACTGTCATGTTAGATCCACAGATAGAAAAGCAGCAGACAGCAGCTCCACACTGACAGGAGACATTACTGTGAAGCAGGACATGGACAAACAACCAACCATCAAGACTCTGATCATCTGCAACACCTTTCTAGATCTCTGTCCTGTTCCTTCTGCTCTCATCTGCTTCTGTCCTTCAGCTTTCTCTACAATCATTCAATAAAGTCATGAAAAGCTGCTGCTGCTGCTGCTGCTGCTGCTGCTGTCTCTACGGCTGATGATGGGATTTGTTGTCCTCTCAGTCTGTCAGGTGGAGGTGGATTCAGGGATGGAGTCTGTCCAGCTGCCCTTCAGAACTACAGAGCTGCCTGAAGGCGCTCAAGTGGAGTGGTGGGACACTTACCTCAGGAAGGTCCATGTGTATCAGAACGGCTCTGACCAGCTTAAATACCAGAACAAAATTTACAGAAAGAGAACGAAGATGAATGAAGACCTGCTGAAAACTGGAGACCTCAGTCTGACCCTGAAATACCCCATAGAGAGAGACAGTGGAGGATACAACTGTACAGTCTACAACAAGGAGGGAGACATCCTGAGATGGAAAATAGTGGAGCTGAAAGTGAAAGGTTTGATTGTTTATTTTCTTTCAATCGTTCTTCTTTCTTTCAATCTGTATTTCATTCTTTCTCTCTTTCATTTTTTCCTTTTTCATTTATCTTTCTTTGTCTCTTCTGTCTTTCTTTCTTCCTGTCTTTGTCTCTAACTGTCTTGTGTCTCCTCTGCAGACAGAGTCCAGGTCCAGGATGAGACGTCTCCTCTGATGGCTGAAGAGTCAGTTTGATCAGGTTGTTGATCTTTGATTATTGATCAGTGAAGGATCTGATGATGAATTAAAAGTAGATAAAGCTGCTGGTGGATCAGAGTTCATGTCAGCGACCTCCTCCTGCTTCAAGTAAAACCCTCAAAGTCAGTCAACACGTTTGGAAGAGGGAACTAATGAACTTCATTCAGTTGTCCAGCAGAGGGCAGTCCTGACTGAAACCTTCAACAAGACACAAGTTAACATGAGGTTTTTAACATTTCTGTGACTTCTGATGTGTTGATGAAACCAGGACTGAATGACGGAGGACAGATTTAAATGAGCCTTTCAAAACCAACTGTAGCGCCTTTAGCCTGATGTAAGAACACACTATGACACTAACATTCCCTCTAGGTTCAGAGAGCTGCTAATAGTTAGTCAAGTACAATACCATGAAGTTAACAGTTGACAGTTTATTGCCACTGATTAATATTTTTGCAGTGCATGAAAAATACAAAAAAATAAAAATAAAAAAAGTTCAAAAGAAAATGTTCCTCCTTCTTTCTAGAAGGGCAGAGTTCAGTTCAGTTCTGTGTTTTATGTGTGCAACGTTCTGATCATGTGGTTACTACCCGGGTAGATTTTTGTGTTATGTTCTTATCTGTGTCACGAGTGAAGTGAGATGATGTCTGAAGTTCCTCTGAATGGATTCCACGGTTGGCCGGGCCGTGCACCGTTCCCTCTGATTCGCTCGTCCTCTCTGGCTCGCCACCGAACCCCCTCGGTTCAGAATCTGAATCAGTTCTAATCCGGCAATAAACCAGTCTACACATAGCCTAGAATCTAGACGCGCCCCTAGCGGCAGCAAATTACATTTGCTTCCAGGGTCAGTCTAGTTACTCTCCACTGACTTCAGATTTCGAAAAATCCAAGATGGACCGGGCCAATCACGAGTCGGTAGGCGGGCTTAACACGATGACGACTGACCTGCGACCATAAGTTCCGTGAATTACGCGTGAGTTCCCCGTCCTGCTAGAACTACCAGAGCGATGGCTGCTGCTAGCGAACAACTTTCTTTCCAATCGGCTTTGGCCGCCGCTCTGAAAGACTTGAAGTTAAGCTTTTCTCTGAGAAAAGAACAAGAAACTGCACTGAGGTCGTTCTTACAGAAGAAGGATGTATTTGGAGTTTTGCCAACCGGATACGGCAAAAGTTTGATCCACAGCTTAAAAATGATTAATGCAGGAGAAACTCAACCTGTAGGCGAACTCATAAAAAAAAAAAAAAAAACAGGATGCAACAAGAACTATTTAATATCTATTAGGATAAGTTTTTTCCACAACACATGCAAGGAACTCTCTTTTCCGTCGCTCTGACTACGTCACCTTCTTCGTTGCTCTGATTGGTTGTAGCGCTATCCTGTTGCGTGGAGAGGGAGTTTGAAAGACAACCGTTTATCCCACCCCTCCGGTTGAGCCCTGTCTATGGAGAGTGCCCAGACCCTACATTTAATGTGGCTCTGGCTCGTCAGGCTAGTCTACACATAGAGTGCAGAACAAATAATCATTACTCTCATTTCTACTTCAAATCCATCCATCCATCTTCTATACCCGTTTAGTCCTGTTAAGGGTCACGGGGGTCTGCTAGAGCCTATCCCAGCTGTCATTGGGCGAGAGGCAGGGGTACACCCTGGACAGGTCGCCAGTCCATCGCAGGGCCACACACAGAGACAGACAACCATTCACACTCACACGCACACCTACGGCCAATTTAGAATCACCAATTAACCTAATGAGCATGTCTTTGGATGGTGGGAGGAAGCTGGAGTACCCGGAGAGAACCCACACAGACACAGGGAGAACATGCAAACTCCACACAGAAATGGATTCGAACCGGTGACCCTCTTGCTGTGAGGCATCAGTGCTAACCACCTCGCCACTGTGCCGCCCCTCTACTTCAAATCATCATCTTTATTTTAACAAAACACTATTTATATTTTTAAACAACTCTATTAATCAAAACATCAGTATTTATCTTTTTGACCCTTTCAACCGTAAGTTAACAGTATTAAATTGTTCAGTGCAGTAAACACATTATGCACATTAACCAAAATAAACTTTTTATATCACAACGGCATCATGTGCCATCTCTTTCTCTCTCATATGCTACAGTAGTGGACATTTAGCTTAACCAGCTACACCATTAGCATTCCCAGTACAGGTAATACCTGAATTAGCTTAACAGCATCAGCCGAGATTAGCATTAGATATCGGGGGACTCCGACTGGTTTTATGAATTTTCTCACATCATGCTAATATCAACAGCTAACCTCGGGGCTTAGCCTCGTAGCATGTAGCATCTTTCTTAGCGGAGTTCTCACAGAGACTCAACACGGTGAAACCGGCTCCTTTCTCTCTCACACACACTCACTCTCACACACATACTCAGAGTATATCCATAAGTCATTCCCTTTTTACAAGGTGTTGCACTTGCAAAATATAAGATTTGAGAGGGTCTTATCTGCAAGCCGAGCACGATGTGGCCTCATGATGATCCCACCATGACTGAAGACCCTTTCAACTGGGGCAGTTGAGGCCGGCACTGAAAAAGCTCTCATTGCAACAGGAAAAAGTGCAGGGAGGATACCCCTGTTTGCATCCCAGAAGGACAGACAAGCCTGCCCACCACAAAGACCAAAATAGTTATTTAGTTGTGTCTCTGGGTTGGTGGTTGTGTCCTGCTTGCGGCGTTTTCTGTACTCTGAGAATAAGCCAGTGCTCTCTTCTTCCTGGTTTTCATTTTCAACCTCTTGGAATCCAGGACTCTGGGATGTTGTGTCAGGTCGCACCTCACGTAGAATCAGATCTAATGAAAACAAAGACAACAAAGTTAATTTAATTAAAAAGGGCAAGTGTGAAAGCCCATGATTGTTAGAAAGTGAACTTCCTCATTCATTATTTCACAGCTCAGTTTGATATGCTCGCAAAAATCAGCTCTAAAAATGTATTATATTATTTATACAACTGTTGTGAATTTAATTTCCATAATTTGATAACAGTGACATGCCTAACTTTATATCATGTAAAATAAAAAATCACTGACCTTTCACCGTGCCAACAATGTCATTCTTTATGTCATCAGTGACAAGCACATCATGCTGAAGCCACATCATGGAGAAAGCTGGGTCCAGGACAGCTGATCTGATGTAGAGTGGGTCAGCAAATGGCAGCTCTTCTCCTGATGCTGCTGATAACATTCTGACATTAACAAAGATCCCCCGGAATCTTTTCTTGAGAGAGCATTGCAGGCTATGGATCATGCTTCCCAGGAAGCGCACTTGCTGTTTGAGTTTTTCCCAAATGGTGGTTTAGTGACAATACACAGGGGAGGACAGAGCTGACTGTCACAATCTTCTCTCCCTGAGTAAGATCGGTGGCCTCGGCAAATGGCTGTAGCACATCACAAAGCTCCTTCATCAGATTCCACTCCCTACTTGAGAAGAGCAGCTCATTGTGGCCTGTGTCCTGACCAACACTGCACAGTTCCTGATGACTGAATGAGAGCACTGCCTTGACTTTGCGGAGATTGGGATTCCACCGTGTATTCACAGCAGCGGGTATCCCTCGTTGCCCAAATGTATCTTCAAATGCATCTTTAAAGGTGCTGGATGTATGCAGGAGAGAGCTCAGTTTGGAGCATTTTGCAAAGGTACTGTTCATGATCCGTGCATCCTTGAGACCATCACCAACAGTTAACTGCAGCGTGTGGGCAAAGCATTGCTGACGTTTAGGACTTCCTCTGTTGATCATGCGGTCCACAGTCTCCCATTCACCTCTGGAGAGGTCTTCCCACAACTCTGCATCATCCAGATTGTCGTCATCAGTTACTTCACCATCTTGCTCTTTTGGAAAGCACACTGTGAATGCTCGCTTCATATTAGCGGCATTGTCACAGATAACAAAGTCAAGTTTGTGTCTGATGTCATATTCGTCACATATGGAATCAAAGGCTTCTGATATCCGTTCTCCTGTGTGAGTTCCTTTGAATCTGCTGCAGGCAAGCAAGCATGATTTCAGCTGAACTCCCTCAGATGTTGCCAAAACATGGCCAGTGACTCCCAAAAAGCCACGCATTCTCCTGTCTGACCAAATATCCACTGTAACTGATACATGGTCTGCACTTGCAAGAAGCACTTTGATTTTCTCTTTCGTCTCTGCAACAAGGGATTCTATCTTTAAAGTTATTGTCCTACGACAGGCAGGCTGGTACTTGGAGTCAGCCACAGACATGAAGTGTCGGAAATGTCCATTCTCAGTGATTGAAAGAGGCATGCTACACCCTATCACCAGGTCTCTTAGAATGGCATTTGTTATGGCCTTCTGTCTTGGATGATTAACTGAATAGGCTTCCTGAGGACGAGACTGGAGGAACTGGGAGATTGCAGGCTGTGTAGATTAGATTAAGATTAGATTAAGTGTCTATCGGCCAAGTATACTTGTGTATACAAGGAATTTGGTCTCTGCATTTATCCCATCCGTGAATTAGTGAACACAAAGTAGTAGTATCAGTGCTGCAGTTTCTTGTCCTTTCAGACTCTGCATATCTGTGAAACAGAAGCAAAAACAAGAATGGGATGTCAGACATGAAAACATGATATATGGTTAAAAAAATAGTTGTTTGAGGCTTTTTGTAGTTTTTATTTACTATCTTGCTTAGCATCAAAATCCTCCAGACTTGGCCCTTCTACACTGATTCTTATTAGTGGACAGTGTTGGGGAAGTTACTTTTAAAAAGTAGTGTTTGCTCATTACTCGTTACTTCTTAAAAAAGTAGCCCATTACTTTACTTAGTTACCCTCTATGGAAAGTAACTTGTTACGTTTATGTTACTTTTATGTTGCTCGACTTTGGGCAGAACCCAATATCTGTTCCTAAATGTGTAGGCCTACATGAAGTTCTACTATGGAGGACATAATAGGTATTTCTTTTGTGCTCTTCATTATTAAAAATGCCACAAACAGAGCACTTCACAAGAAAACATTGGGCTATTATAGGCTTCAACACCACCACACACCAGCCCTATGAAACAATATCAAATAGCATAGCCTCGATACATCTTAAGGGCATAGGTGAACACAAAATAGGCCTACATGAGGGCTTATTTTATAGCCTTATAATCTTTCATTAAACAGGCACTCCTCCGAAATTTGGTGCAAAGCTAGTGTAAATCGTATCAATAGGCTTGTAGTTGAGTTAACGGCAGTGAACAAAAGTTTCTCACCTTACACTCACATTCCTCCACTTCGTTTCAACGAGTTCGAAGTAGCCTAATGTGAATACCTCCATCTAGAGGCCCTGCATTGGGATTGGGACCCGCCGGGTCCCGCGGGACCCAACGCAAATCTCGCGGGAGCAGGAACTTGAACTTTGCTGTGGGCGGGAATGGGCGGCCAAAAAAAAAAACACTGCGTGATCGGGAGGTAGCCTAGCGACATGATGGAGATGTCATTACTACTACTATTCATCTTCCTGACCAGTGCGTCAGAATACATGCAGGCCAGGGAAACGCAACAAACAACCCCATGAATCTCTTTAATAATAGCAATACAAATACGTTTTTTTTTTTTTTCCCTGCGGGACGGGAGAAGACACAAAATCAATGCATCTCTATTATGTGCGGGAATAAATTCTCAGAGTTTTACGGGAGCGGGCGGGATGAAGAAAACAGTCCCGCGCAGGGCTCTACCTCCATCCCTCAGATGTTAGCGTTGGCTGCGTCTCGCTTGCTATGATTGCTCTTCATTGCCACCAGCCTCTGTCACGTAGGCTGTCGTGTGAAGCTTGTGCTAACTACGTTACGTTACCAAATTTTCAGTAGTAGCGCATTACACTACTTTTCACCCGAAAAAGTAGTTACGTTTTACACACAACACTGTTAGTGGACGATGCTGCTTGTGCCTGATGTTAATGGCTACTTTAGCTAATATTACATTAGCTAACTACCAACTAGCCAGATAACATTAACAAATTGACAAGCACTTACTGGGCAGAATGGGTCTTCAAATGTCGTCAAATGTTGTCGTCTGGCTGTCTGCGATGTTGGTGTTGCATGTCTTGCATAGCGCTGTTCTTCTTTCGCCATCTTGGGAATAATTCTTAAAGCCGAAAGCAATCACCCTAGGTACCCCTCTGGCTGACATGTTGATGTGATATCTCTGATCTAAGTGGGCGTGGTGTACGTAAGATACGAGAGGGCATGACCGGGACCAGAGCCCGTCTACGGAGAGAGCCTCGCCACTCTCTATTAAGTCCCATTGTAACGAACAGTTCAGAAGCCGGAAGTTCACTGAGAGTGGAAGTTCTCCCCTTATTAGACGTTCTCTGTCGGGACTGATGATAGTGTCGTGATCCAGTCATGACACGCTATTCTCAGCCTGCGCTCCAGCTGGGTAATCAACTTTATTTCTTTAAATAATTTATATATTTTATATTCAAACTGAAAACATGATGTGAATAACGCAAGTCATTCCAGTCATCGTGTCTCAAGTCAAGTCCCGAGTCTTTAACTTCAAAGTCCGAGTCAAGTCTCAAGTATTTTAGTTTTTGTCAAGTCAAGTCACAAGTCATAAAAATAGCGACTCGAGTCGACTCGAGTCCAAGTCACAAGTCCCCATGTCTGGTAATACCTGAATTAGCTTAACAGCGTTAGCCGCGGTTAGCATTAGCTTCGCGCTAGCTCGTTAGCGATCTTTTTACAGTTGGTTTTCAAGGTTCACAATGATACAACAGGTACCACGGTGGGTTTAAAACAGTAGGAAAAGATATCGGGGGACTCCGACTGGTTTTATGAATTTTCTCACATCATGCTAATATCAACAGCTAACCTCGGGGCTTAGCCTCGTAGCATGTAGCATCTTTTTTAGCGGAGTTCTCACAGAGGCTCAACACGGTGAAACCGGCTCCTTTCTCTCTCACACGACTTCCCTTAATAACAGAAGACTTATCAAGATACTGCCCGAGGATTAATCATTGATTTACGTGGTTTTTGTCACGTTACATGCCCCAGTTCGTCAGCTTTTACATGCAGCTCAGCTCTGAGTAAGATGGCGCTCGGCGCAGACTGAGGTCACGTTCAAGGGTCAGAGTGAGGTCACGTTCAAGGGTCACGGCACTACGCACAGGGCTGGTGCGCCACTTTGTGGTGGGGCTAAGATACTACACTCAAATAACATACGTTGGTTTAGTAACCATGTGGGTTACACAACATTTAAAAGACATGAAGTGTGCAATGAGCCGTGGTCACCAGCAGGAGGCAGAAGACTGCAGAGGAGAGAGTGAAGAGGTTACTGTTATAATTACAGGGTTAATGAGGAAACCACACACATCCTTTACTCAGTGATAAATCACATGTTCAGACTGAGCGTCTAGAAACTGAGGAATCTGTTGAACTCACAGTAAAGTAGCAGTCAGCTTCCTGGCTGCTCCGCCCACCTGTGTGTGTGTCATCAAATGTTTTATTTAACTTTTTCCAGATCAGAGAATAATCAGTGATGAAAATAACCTTCAAACAGTGTGAACAGTGTGGGTGGAGCTGAGCTCTTTCCTTCATGTGATAACTATCCAACTCTTCTTCTGTTCATTCTAACAAGATCGTATTTAAAATAAAATCAACAGACATCACTTCAGTTTACGACTGGATTCTATTTAGTTGGTGAGAAATGAAACGTTTCTACAGGTGAGGAAAAGAAACTGTCTACCTGCTGCAGTCAGAGATCAGCTGATGGTGGGAGTGTTTAGCTGGTGGAGACCAAACATAGAGCCAAAAGAGACAGCGTACCAGAGGTGGCAAGTAACGAAGTACGAATACAATAAAGACATTCATTCAATCATCTTGTGGTTGCTAACCACCTCGCCACTGGTCCACCCCTCAATAAAGACAGTAATACTGAAAGTCCACCTGACCCCACTATTTGAGAACTACTGGTCTAATGTGAAAAAAACTAATTCATGTGTGGTGTGGTTTCTAATGCTATCATTAGCTTTTTGAGGATTTTTTGGAAGCTAGTTTACAACGTTAGCAATGATGGGAACACACAGTTTTGATAGTTTATAGCTAACACTAGCTAGCGGTTTAAAAACAACACCCCAGTAATACTCATTCATTATTAAAAATGATCCAAATGCTCATACAGGACATCTGGTCAATTCAGTCTAGATTATTCTGATAGAACTTTTTCATTTTGCAAAATTATCAACGGATGAATTGTTTCATTAATGGCAAAATCATTTTTACTTTTTACTTAAGTTCATTTCAGAGCCTGTACATTCTTACTTTTACTTGAGTAAAGGAGTTGAATCAGTACTTTTACTTTTACCAGAGTATTTTTTTTACACAAGTATCCGTACTTTTACTTTAGTACAGAATGTGAATACTTTTGCCACCTCTGGGTGGAGGAGCTCCAGGACAATGGCTTTGAACGCAGAGCTGAAGTTCACAAATGGGACCCGTGTGTAGGTCCCTGCAGAGTCTAGGTGGTGCAGGATGTAGTGAAGAGTCATGTTGAGTGCATCATCCACTGACCTGTTTGTCCTATAGACAAACTACAGGGGGTCTAGCAGGGGAGCAGTGATGTCCTTCAGATGGGCCAGCACCAGTCACTCAAAGGATTTCATGACCACAAACGTCAGGGCGACTGGTCTGCAGTCATTTAATCCTGTGACAGGGGACTTCTTGGGGACCGGGTTGATGGTGGAGTGTTTGTGTTGGGCCTGTGTACTATGAGCACTACATATTGGGGTTTGACTATAAATAATTAATAATTATCAAAAATAATCATTCATTATTACATAATTGGATCTAAATTACTAGATCACCTCGGGGCACCACCCATCTGAGAAGGGAAAAGATAGCCAGTTTATTAAATCAGTCTTATAATTCTTTTCAGTTTGGTACTCTAATTAATAATTAACGTAATAACTATAACCAAAATGAAGGAATTTGTGTGCATGGTGTGTTACCACGCGTGTGTGTGTCTGTTTGTGTTTCTGAGACAGGGGGTATGTTCATGACATCACTGTGACTCCTGTGATGCCAGTTTACTTTCAGAGTGAAACTGCTGAACCTGACACAAACTGGATGAAGAGGTGTGAAAGTATGAGGAAACTGAACGTATTCCTCTTTCCTCATCTTGTGGCATCTTATGGGATGCTGTGTCAGGCCGGAGTATTTTCTGTGCTACCATGTCACTTCAGAGTGATGTGTTGTCAAGAATTATCCAGTTTGACAATCAGGAGACGAGAGCTCGTCCCCTTGTAAATTACAAACTTGCTCCCATTAGAGATGTTTGGGACAAATGTGAAGAGCATTTGTCCCAAACATGTACAAACCAGGGCCTATACTTGCATTTGCAATTTTGAGCTGAATAAAGTTTGGTTTCGTTTTTTTTTTTTACCTCTATCCTAGCATAAATATGTACGACTCAGTTTTGACCCGTAACACAACAGATGTCACTATGGTTAATAATATTAAGTTAAAAAAACCTCCACATGTAATTTATTTTTGGTGGTATGTTCTAATATTAATCTATGATAGTCAGACAGAATAACTGCCCATTGTCTTCACTATAACAAAGATAAGAAGGGAATTTAAATATTTTTTCAAATGAAAACAAGTGGTGTATTCTAAGATAAAAAGGTTGATGATTTGGGGCTGGATTAAGTCATGGGTCAGTTTTGACCTGCTAACACAAAAGATGTGGGCAGCTTCCTAACACATTACAAGGGATATATATATCTATATATATATAGATATATATATATGTTATATTAATTGTTGCTACAGTGTTAAAAGCTCGATCCATCTTTGTTTTTATTTTTATCAAGAAAAATTGGTGCACTGCACCTTTAGAAAAATAGAGCTGTCTCTTTAAGAAAGGATGTAGTCTTGAGTTGTTGTTGAAGTTGTGTGTGGCTGTGGATGTGTACCACTGAACTGAGGGTTTGTTGTAAATATAAAGTAAAAATAAATAAAGAAGAATTCTGTTTGTAATAATAATTTTCAATGGCACGCTATCTACCCCCACACCTTCACAATCTGCCAGTCGATCGCAGTCGACATAATGAGCACCCCTGATCTAGAGAAACCCTGGGGGGGCATGACAGAAAATAACTGAGAACCACTGCTCTAGATACAGGTCAGAGGTCAGAGGTCAGTACTGTGGATACAGGTCAGAGGTCAGAGTTCAACCATATTCTTACCACATCCTGGGTAACCTGTGGGGCAGACATCCAGATGAGTGATACATAATTCCAGGTGTTGGAGTGAAAGGATCTTACACAATTTTCAACTAGAGAAATGCCAACATATCTATATGTCTATAGATATATATAGATATATTTTGTTTTATTTTCAGTCATTTTCTATTATTATTTCTGTATTCTCTCTCTCTTTTTACATTTTTTTATGTTCTTTCTTTCAGGTCTCTGCTCAGTTTTCTCATAATTCCTCAGTGTCATGTTGTGTTCAATGTACTTCAACCAGGGAAAAATATCAGACCTGTTTGAACTCTTAGACATTCAGGAGTTTGGACCAGAGTAGTGGTGTTCATATGGAGCTCATTCTGTTCTTTGTTTTTAACCCACAGAACCGTACATTTTTCCAGTCGAGGCCCAGGTTCTCCTGGTTGTCATCATTGTTGTGATCGTTGGTGGTGTCATTGTGGGTCTTGGAGTGTATTTGAGAAGATTCTTCAACAAAGGTATCACAGTGTTAGTAGATGAAGACAATAGACACGATTGTGGCGGCACAAGGTATGGGGATGGGAAAATGCCCTTTAAGGCAGTGTTGATAATATTTAATTTGTTGCCAGACAACGCCACCCTGGGAATTTCACCCATGGGGGACCAACCCAAATGAAGGAAGGCACTGAGGTCCGTTATGCAATGAGGCAGAGACGGCAGTTCAATGATACAAAATACTTTTATTTATACAGATTTCTGTTTTAAAACCAGTGTAAGAAAATCACTCACTGAGGGGACATGAGGGGAGCCAATCAGTGCTGAGACCTACTGTGAAAAAAACTGCATCCAAAGGAAAGGGGGATCCCAGGAACACCACACATGAAGCAAATAAAAGTAAAAAAAAGAATCAACCAAGTACAAATGCAACATAAGGGGACACCGTGACCAGGACACCAATCCACCACCGTAGGCTCAGCACCTGAACGGGGGAGACCAGAGAGCTCAAGTTAGGAAAAAATAATGAAACAAAACAATAACTAATAACAAAAGAGGAATCAGAACAATTAAATATACAGAATCTATAGTGATTAAACACACACAATAACAAATAAGCAAAACTCTGAGATGCAACCCATAATAACCCAAAAATAAACACAAAGGTAACAGAATAATCGTATTTATGGGTTGCAACAAAAACCAAGAAATTAAAGACATTACCACAAAGGAACAAAATCAATTATATATTCCCGCACTGTCCTCTCTCACGCAAGCACACACACGCACTTTAAGATGTGACTGCACCAACAATAAAAGAGACAGCGTCGCCGAGCCACCGCTTCGCCCAGGGTGGGAGCAACGGGAAGAAGCACGAACACTATCGCCAGCCGAGTGAACAGGCGAGGCGATCAGAAGCCGAGTGGACCCCGGCGGAGCAGCAGCGGTTCTACGGGCGGTCAGTCACCCTACGATAAAACACACAAATAAACAAACAATGAACAACGTACAGACGGCTGGAGGAGGAAGCTGAGGCCACTGCACTGTATACCGGTCGTGGACACAGAGGGATAAACGCTGCTGGAGAGGGACCAGCGGTGAGCAGGGAGTGGCTGGCATACGGAGCGGTGAGCATCGCGCAGCCAGCAGCAACACCCAAGCGAACCTTTATAAAACAATAACATCAGCACTGGATGGGCGACATAGGGGAGAAATGCAGCCGACCTGCAGCTTAGCTGACAGTCACCATGACAACTAACTATGTTGCCACAATCGTATAATGAATGAGCCTCGTCTCATGTCCTTCGAGAGCGTCTGAAAACACTATTAAGTCATTAAGTCATTTCTCCATGATGAGCTGTTGAAATGTGCTCAGTAGTGGTGGGCGGATCGATCCAAATATCGACAACATCGATACCAAGATTGATCGATACCAATGTAATGAGATCGATACTTAAGTTTCGGTTTCTCTCGTTTCATTAGAGGCGACCTGATTCTATCTAAATGCCGCTGCTGTGACTGTCACGTGGCTCCGCAGCAACAGGTGACCGAACACCGCCCACCGCTACCAGCAAGGCCCGGCCAGTAGCCAGCAGCAACGCATTACACACAGCCAGAGAAAGAGTAAGGCTGTTTGGTTATATTTTCGAGCCGAAAAACGATAGCAAGTTGTACTATTTGTAAAAAGCCTGTAAGATACAGTGGTAACACAACAAACTTGTATAAGCAGATGGAATTTTTTAAAATACCCCACCCCCCTGGCCCCGACAGAGCCCTGAAAAGAAGTTTTGTATTTTTGTATTATATTGTAGGCTACTTGCTAAACACTTCCTTACATTATTTATAATATTTGAGTGATCATTTTGTACATCCAAATCCAGAAAGAAGTGCAATGAAGGGAGAGATTTAGTTTTGTAATTGTATTGTAGTTTCCGAACACTCCTGAAAAAATATTTATTTTTATTTGTTATTTTTTATTTTACTTGTCCTGATCATTTCGTGTTGTTTTTGAACAAAAACTTTTATTGTGATAAAGTATTTTCTATTTACTTATAAACTTTGCCCAAATTCTGTACTGGATTTGAACTGATTAATAATCCAAAAGGCAAATCACAAAAACACTTAACACTTGATGAAAATTAATTCAGATTTAGATTGGTTTCTGACTGATGATGCATCCACCGTAATTATTAAAAAAGTATCGATATCGGTATCGGCGATACTAGCCCTGTATTTACTTGGTATCGGATCGATACCAAACCTAGCCGTATCGAACACTTCTAGTGCTCACTGCATTGGTGACTCCCTGAAGCATTCGGTTGAATTCCCAGAATCCAAAGGGGCACACAAAAGCGATTTTGTGCAAGTCACATCTCAATTTGATTGTACCCAGACCTCAGGTCCATCACGGAAAACCACTTGGATCCAGCAAGAGCGGAAAATGACTTCTCCAGTGTTGGCAACGCATAAAAGTCTTTTATTGTTTGCAGGTTTCATTTCCTAGTCCACGCAAGGGCGTACATCGCCATTCTTCTTTCTCACCACCACAACAGGTGAAGAGAATGGAGACTCTGATTCCTGGATAACGCCTGCATCAAGAGGGTTTGGAGGTGCCTCTTCACTGCTTCATAATCCTGAGGATGAATTGGACGAGGTCTCTGCTTGATGGCTGTCTCTTTCTTCAGCTTGATGTGGTGCTGGTTTTTTGTTACATGAGTTTAACTCAAGGAGCTATCTGCTAATACATCCCAGTACTCACTGAGAAAGAGAAGCTTTAAACCACAGGTAAGGTTCCCAGGGTCCCAGGGCTCACAGTGGTTCGCTGAACACTTGTGGACTTGAACAGTTTCCTTTTTAGCAGTTTGGCACAATATCAAATGTTTTTAACAATATTGGTCCGTATCAGTGTCGTCCGTGTCACTGCTCTCTTCATGCTAGTGCTCTGTTTTCTTCTCACTGCACGTCTATGTGGTTGTTTTTAAAGTGCTTTATAAATAAAGTTGAGTTGAGTTGAGTCTACCTGACCTGCGCTAAGGGGCGGGGCATGAACTACTTAACGCCAGTAATGATTCAGCAGAATCAGAATGACCCAATGATTTTAGTTTTTCAAACTCAGACCTCTGGGATGAAATTAATTAATAAATTAAATGCAAAATGAAATAAAGAATGTGACTGCGAATTAAAAGAAAATTATGTTTAGTGAAAGGAAAATATTTCTACATAATATAACATTAGTTCCTATCTTCCTAGCATCCTAGCTAACTGTAGCTCTTCCTTGCTTCCTAGCCTCCTAGCAAACAGTAGCCGTTCCTAGCTTCCTTGCCCTCCAGCTAATAGTAGCTCTTCCTGTTTCCTCTTTTGAATGATGAATCCAGACTACTGCCACCTGCTGGGATGAAGAGTTATGTGCTCCAGCTGGTCGTTGGTTTTAGATCCAGACTTGGGGGACGTGACAGTCGACCTTCAGAAATCCTCTGATGCTGGTTTGATGTGTTGGAACATTTAAATATTAATATCTCTCTGTGTGTGTGTATGTTTGTGTGTGTTTTTTTCCTCAAAAGTGATCTGTGGACTTCTGGACTTAAATTCAGAGCTCTTTATCAGAGTGAAGCTGAATGTAGAGAGAGAACCACCTGGCCCCTCCCTCTCTTCACCTGTCAGAGGAAAGCTGACACTGTAGAAGCAAACGTGGGTGCAGAGAAGTGTTGTCAGAGAGTCAGTAGATGATCAGCTGCTGTGACCCTTAGTCTGACAGGAAGATGAAGACGGTGGTGGTGTTTGTGATCCTCGTTCACGGTAAGATATCTTCTTCCTGGATCTGATTATCACTTCAGTCTGACATCATTTCTCTCATGTCTGTCTGAAGAAATTTGATTAGTTATTAGTCATTAGTTATTAGTTTGTCTGTGAGGGACACGTCCAGAAGCAGAGTCTGATGTTCTGTTCACGTCGATTGTTTCTAATCACTGCTGTAAATGTAAAATCACATCAACGAACAAAGAATCAAACAGATTTAACGTGAGCTCAGAGCTAACGACTGCTTGATGATCTGGCTGCAAGTCAGGACTTCACTGTTGGGCAGAAACATTTACAAATGTCAATGTGTTTTAAAGTGAAATTGTCAGCTAGTGAGTTCTTCATGGGGAGATGTTGACGACTAGTTTCCTCATCCAGATGTCACATTACTGAGAACAAGCAACAGAGACATATTAAAGGTTAATAAATGTTAAGCTTATTAAACACCAGTGTTATAAACTATTAGCTGTTTTCATTCACCCTATCCTGATGTTTTCATCAGGATAGGGTGAATGTGGGACATGTTTTCAGTGACTGGAACAAACTGAATGTCCTGGTCTGGACGACAAAAGTCTGAACATTGACACATTAACAACAGGTCAGTCTTCAAAGGGGTTCTTACTGGAATCAACACAAATGATCCAAAGCTTTCTGAGCACCACAGAGGACAGAACGTTGACTATCACATGTCTGGATGTATCAGATGATCAGAGAACAGTTGGTCCAGTGTTCTGTTCCTGACATTGAGAACTGTAACCAGGTCAGAGGTTAACTATCAAACACAAACACAGCGAGGTACAAAAATCTGTATAATGAGGCCATGTTTCCTAAGGTAAGTGCTAGAAATGCTAAAAAGAAGACAAGAGAACAGAGTATTGACTTTGGACCCAGCCCCCCTGGACTTTATGGACAAGCAGACCATGAACAAGAAGGATGTTTCTCAGTAACATCTTGATCCAATCAGTAGATTCTCTCTCTGTGTTTGCTGCATGTTAGCTTCTTAGTGTTCCGGACTTGTAAATCTGTGAAAGCAAGAAGCCATCTCTGAATACTTGACATGAATAACACGGTTGGAGTTCTAGTTTGGACACTGAGACAGTTTCTAGTTTAGACTGGTGCTGTTAAAGAAGAGATGTGTCTCTGTGTTAGTACCAGGACCAGAGGAAGCCTTTTACTGATGGATTGTAGCAGAGATCAGTCCTGAGAGATGGTGCACCATGAGTTCATTCATCAATTCTGGTTGATTGAACTCTAAACTGTTATAGGACTGAAGTAGAGGACAGACCTGATCAACACGATCTTACAATGTCATTACTCATTACTTTGAGTAAGAGAGTTTTTCTGAAGTTTTTCAGCCAAATCTATGAAAACTGTTGAAACACATTCAGTGATCTGTTCTTTGACTTCAGTCTGTGAATGAAATGTAGTTTTTCATTGACTGACTGATAGTTCAACTGATTTCTCTGGTCCCTGTAGGTAATGTGACCTACAGACAGTCATGTGTGAACAAACCCACATCATGCAGCTGATTTCTGTTTCTCTTTGTGTGTCTTCTCAGTTTCCCAGCATGCCCTGGCAATTGTGGTGCAGGTGACTGAGGGGGCGGAGTCTGTCCTGCTACCCTGCATCTACTTGGGTTTTTTACCTGTGGACACCCCCACAGTGATTTGGACCAGGAACGATCTCAGTCCCAAATCTGTCCACAAACAACGAGAAACAGGTGAAGTTAAAGGTCAGAACTGGGTTTACAGGGGGAGGACATCAGTGACGCCTGATGCTCTAGAGACTGGAGACTTCAGCCTCACTCTGAGAAAACCCCACCTCTCTGACAGCGGCAACTACACCTGCTCCATCAGTGATGGAAGAGAAGAACGGAGAGTGACAGACGTAAATCTACATGTCAAAGGTCAGAAACAAACCTCAACATGTGGTTTCAGAGGGAAACAAACACTCAAGGCCAAACAGTTTCTGGTCTTTCCAGTAGAAAATCAAAGTGGTGATCAGGAGCTGTTGTATTGTTGGAGTCACAGAAAACATTTCTGATCTCATCTAACAAGTAGGACTTCTCAAGGACACACACACATCAGTCTTCAGTGTGTCTATCTGGGCTTATGTTGAATAAAAATGTGAACCCCCAGCTTCAGTCAGAGGAAATAATCAAATCAGAACTGTATAAGAAGGTGAGTTGTGGTCTTTAAGTCAGCTGATGAAGAGTTCTGGTTCAGTCTTGTCACATATCAGAACGTTGCCCCTGAGCTGAAGAACAATCTACAGATATTTAACAAAATCCACCAGGAACTCTGGACCATGTATTAAACATGTTAGGCTGCTGCAGTTCTTCCATGTGACAGTTATTATTAAACCAGCTGATTGATGTTTCTGTCTCTTGTGTTCTCTCAGTTTCCCAGCCTACCCTGGCTGTGGAGGTGGTGGACGGGGCGGAGTCAGTCCTGTTACCCTGTCAAGACTCTTCTGTTCCTGTGCGCCCCACGGTGGAGTGGATCCGCTATGAACTCAGTCCTTCAAGCGTCCATCAGCGTCAGACGACAGGTGATCAACTGAAAAACCAAAACCAGCGTTACAGCAACCGAACATCCATGAAGACTGACGCCTTGACAACTGGAGACTTCAGCCTGAATCTAAGGAAACCCCGCCTCTCTGACAGCGCAACCTACATATGCTCCATCAGTGCGTTTGGAAACGAACGCAGACTGGCAGCCGTGCAGCTGCAGGTCAAAGGTCAGCAATAAATACTAACACTGTATACAGCAGTATACTGTATGATCACACACAGTTGACATTTGTTGGGTTGCCATCTCTAAGCCTTTTGGCCTGAGTCAGACTAAGAGGTTGAATTTTTATTTTACTGAGACTTTTCAGTTTCACAGTCTCACCGCAGAAGTAAAACAGCAATGACATTACTGAGCACATGCATGATTCCCATAACTATTAACAGCATAAACCTTCTCTAATCAATAATAAAACTACCAGAATACGTCAGGATCGTCACATCTTAGCTCTGTTTAATGAGAGAGCCAGTTCCTCTTTATAGTACGAACTGGCCAACATGGACTCAGCCGACTCGGACTCCATGCAGTAAGCTCTCCAGGCCCAGGGAAGGAGAATCCACCTTCAGGAAGAACAGGTCACTGTAGCTTGTAAAGAAATGAGAGATCAGTCGGAGAGACAGGAGAGTATCCTGGAACTCATCTGTTCACTGAGAACAGATTCAGAGACCAAATTCAGAGAATGCAAACCAAGTACTTGTCTCCTGTTCAAACTCCGACCCCAGAAACTTTGATTTCCGCTCAAGCTACAGCCCAAGTTTCTGTCCCTGAGCCTTTTCTAGTCTCTGTTACTACCTTGTCTCCTCACCTCTCCCAGCCTGAGCGATTTTCTGGAGATTCAGGTGACTGCTGAGCATTCCTGAGACAGTGTGGACTCCATTTTGAGTTCCAGGCCACCTCCTACCCTACCGAGCCAAGGTGGCATCATCTCCCTTCTTTCTGGAAGAGCCGAAGCCTGGGCTACAGCTGAGTGGAGCCAGAGGTCTCCTATCTGCGACTCTTTTTAAATCTTCTCTGAGACTTCTCCTGGACGTGAGGCAGTCAGGGCCCTAGCAGGCCTACATCAGGGAGAGAGATGGGTTAATGTTTTGTAGCACCTGTTGACCTGTTATCTGGAACATCACCTCCTTGGGTTGACTTTATTCTTTATCTGCACCTGAGATGCAAGCCATGAAGGAATATGTGGAATCGTCCTTGGCTGATTGGCTCTCCTTCATCCTCCCCTGCTGGAGCTGGATTTTTCTTTGTGGGCAGAAAAGATAAGTCTCTTTGCCCTTGCATCGACTACCATGGCCTGAACGACATCACCATCATGAACAGGTACCCACTTCCTCTTATCTCTTCTGCCTTTGAACAGCTACAAGGAGCTAAGATTTTTTTCCAAGCTAGATCTACAGAATGCCTACCCTTCAGGGAGAGGGATGAGTGGAATGCCTTTTGGACTCACAAATGCTCCAGCTGTCTTTCAGGCCCTGGTGAATGATGTCCTCCGAGATATGTTGAACATCTTTGTGTTTGTCTACTTGGATGACATCCTCATCTTTTACCCCGACAAAGAGACTCAAGTCCATCATGTCCAGTGCTTGACCATCAGCTCTCGAATGAAGTGAAGCTCTTGAGTGAATTTCATGCTCCTTCTGTGTTCTTGGGATTTATCGTTTCAGAGGGGAGACTTCTGATGGACCCAGCTAAGGTCAGTGCTGTCAAGGATTGGCCACACCTCACACCTGCAAACAATTACAACACTTCCTGGGCTTTGCAAATTTATATGGCTGCTTTATTAGGAACTTTAGCTCAGTGGCTTCGCCATCACATGCCCTAACCTCTGCACATGCCAAGTTTTTGTGGTCTCCACAGGCTGATCAGGCCTTCGAGAAACTGAAGGAATGCTTCACCACAGCTCATGTACTAACCCTTCCTGATGCCAGTAGACAGTTAGTTGTGGAAGTGGATGCCAACAAACAAAGGTAGACCACAAACACCCCTGTGCCTTTCTCTCCAGAAAACTGTTTGTCGCTGAGGGAAATTATGATGTGGGTGAATTGTCAGCCATTAAAATGGCACTGGAGGAATGGAGTCACTGGTTGGAGGGTGTAGAACATCCTTTCCTGGTGTGGACGGACCACAAAAATCTGGAATACCTCAGGTCAGCAAAAAAACTCAAGTCTCTGCAAGCCAGATGGGCCCTTTTTTTTTTCCAACCATTTCAATTTTACTTTGTCCTATTGTCCTGGTTCTAAAAATATCAAGGCTGATGCCATCTCCCGTCTGTTTTTCCCTCGACTCTGCACCAGAGTATCCTTCACATATCCTTTCCCCGTCCTATATGGTGGGGGCAGTAACCTGGGAAATTGAGGATCGGGTTAAACAAGCTACTGGTGATATTCAGGACCCTGACGGTTGTCCCCAGAACCAGTTGTTTGTTCCATCCTCTCTCTGTTCTCAGGTGATTCATTGGGCACACACCTGCAAGATGTCCTGTGGGCCTGGAGTGAATTGGACTCTGTTCTTAATCAGACAACAGTTTTGGTGGCCTTCCATTTTGGTTTGCACCCTCTCGGTTTGCACCCAAAATAAAGCATCTCACTGTCCCCCAGCTGGACTGCTGCACACTCTTCCAGTTCCACACCACCCTCGGTCTCACATTTCTCTGGACTTTGTCACCGGGTTCCCTCTATCAGAAGGCAACACTACCATTCTCACTGTTGTGGAGAATTTTTTTTAAATTGGTGTACTTTGTTCCTGTCAAGTCTGTTCAAAGCGTCATGGCTTCCCAAACTTGAAAAAGGAAAGACTTGACCAGACTCAGGATTTTTCTCAATCTTTGGTTTATTTGACCAATAAACTAAGGAAGGTGAAAAACCTTTAAACACAAGAATAAAACAAATGTAAATAAAATTCTGCATTTTCCATCAACCAAGATAAGTACATTAAGTGCATGTAATTTGTTTAAAGGTAAGTATATTTTAAACACACATCAACCATTATCTCACTAAATATCAACCCAGGTAAGTACTGTGTAAATTAGGAATCGAATAAACAGAAACCTAACCATATACTTTTAAATTAACCTTTTAACCTAAATTATTTTATAAAGATTTTAGATGCGGCATGTATTTCTATCACAATTTTAACTAAATACTCATTTTTTTTAACTAACTAACTTCCAAATCAAGCATTTTAAACAGATTTTACAGAAATACCCTTATTTTTAATACATAAATTAAATATTTTTACTTTGCATTTTAATGAAGCAAAAGTTCGCTATTCTTAAAGACGGTTTTAAGCAACCTAATTGGGCCACAATTTGATTTATAATATTTTATGGTAAATAAGGTAGGTAACCCAAAGAAATTGAATTAGCACAAATTGTACATCTTAACAAATTAATATCTAAATAAATGTTTGCAACAGTGCCAACTGCAACAGCTGCTACTTTTTTGCTACCAATTTACCATATAAACAAACAATGTTCATCTCTCCTATCAACAACAGTACAATTCATTCATCCCAATACATAGACCACAACACAGCCAGAGATCACATTTTAGAGTCCAGTGAAGAGACGTGATCTCACCGGTAGCCCTTTTGATTTGAGTCCTTATCCCATGCGCTGATTCATTTGTGAAGTGCTTCTTTAGCTCTGTTTCTGCTGTCCTCCGCAGCCTTGCACCCAGCCCAACGGTGCAACGTGTGCTGCTGATTAGTCTATTTTCACTCACCTGCAGAGCGGCACACCTGTTGTTACACGCACGCAACAGCACGCACGCAGTCACACCTCCAGGCAGCCTAAACTCTCTACTGCCCAGGAAACAGCAGAGGTTGTCATGTCCCATGTCTTTCGTCTACATGATTTTCTTAGGAATGTGGTGTCAGACCGAGGTCCCCAGTTCATTTCCCAGTTTTGGAAGGCATTCTGCTCACTTCTTTGTGCCTCAATCAGCCTCTCTTCAGGTTATCATCCTCAGTCCATTTGTCATATGGAACATACGGTATGAATCAGGAGTTAGATACCAATCTGAGTTGCCTAGCATCTCAGAACTCAACTTCTTGGAGCAAACAACTTACATGGGTGTAGCATGCTTATAATACACTGCCGTGCTTTGCTACTGTTTTTTTTTTTTTCCATTTCACTGTCTATGGCTACCAACCTCCTGTATTCCCAGACCTGGAAAGAGAAGTAAGTGTACTCTCTGCTCTGACTTTGGTTCGCCAGTGCTGCTGCATCTGGAGAGGAGCTCATCAAGTGCTTCTCAAGAGTGCAGCCCGTTATTAGGCAACTGCTGACCGCCAGCAAACTCCTGCTCCCACCTATCAAACTGGTCAGAGAGTCTGGCTATCTACCAAGGAACTTCCTATACACGCCGGTAAGTTGGCTTACCGCTTTATTGGTCTGTTCCTCATCTCTGGGGTGGTTAATACAGTGGCTGTGAGACTCAAACTTCCCAGGTTGATGAGAATTCACCCAACCTTCCATGTGAGCTGACTGAACCTTTTAAGGAGAGCTCTCTGGTTCCCCTTTCCAAGCCTCCTCCACCACCCCGCTTCATCGATGGTGGCCTTGTGTTCACTGTCAAATGGCTTTTGGTGATCCGTCACTGGGGTTGCGGCCGTCAGTATCTCGTTGACTGGGAGGGGTACGGTCCTGAAGAGGGGTCTTGGGTGATCTTAGATCCTCATCTCGTATCTGACTTCCACCATGATCGTCCTGACCTACCTGGGCCTTCAGGTTCTGGCCCTAGAGGGAGGGATACTGTCAGATCTCTGTGGAATCAAATGTTTAACCATTTCTGGGTTTGTTCATTTCTTTGTATTTGTATTTACTTGCCTTTTGGAAGCAAAGACTTTTTATCCACGACATGAGTCGTGCGTTTGAGTCCTCCTCTGATGCTCAAAATCTTTTTATTGCCATATATGCAATGAACGTACAAATCAAATACATCACAGATTTAAATGTATCAATACAAAAAAAAACAACAACAATCCCCACCCATGCTCCAACAGACCAACCTCTCCACGTGTGCCAGAAAAGGCTTCCACGTATCATAAAATTTCTGAGCGCACCCTCTTGTAGAATAGCGGATCTTCTCAAGTGTCAGGTGGTGTAAAAGGTCACCGTCCCACATCTTAAAGGTTGGAGGGTGTATCTCCTTCCACCTAAGAAGTATTAATCGTCTGACAATGAGAGATGCAAAAGCTATTATATTCTTTGCGTGTCGATTGTAATGACTTGTGTAATTACTCCGAATACCGCAGTAACGGCAGAGGATTCTATAGATATCTGTAAAACATCTGATAAAGTTTTAAATATTGCACGCCATAAGTTTTTTAGTTTTGAGCAAAACCAGAACATATGTGAGAGGGTGGCTGGTGTTAGTTTGCATCGATCACAGATAGGATCGAAACTGGGTATAAACCTTTATACCAGTGGAGGTGATGCAGAATCTTGAATTGAATAACTGTGTGCCGCAGACAAATTGAAGAGGTGTGTATTCTATCTAAAGCCTTTCCCCAAGTTTCTTCAGGAAGTTCTAGCCCCAAATCATCCTCCCATTGCTTTTTTAATGATGTCAAGGGTTCCAGATTATATGTACTTAGTAGGGAATAGACTTTCTCAATAGTCCCCTTGGAACCTTGATTAAGTCTCAGAATGTTATCTAAGAGGGAATGGGGTGGCTGCGATGGGAAATGAGGGAATGATGCTGTTATAAAGCTGCGAAGTTGTAAGAATCTAAAGAACTGAGACCTGGGAATGTTAAATTTTAACGGTAACTGATCAAAAGATGCAAATTTAGTGTCAACAAACAAGTTTTCTATTGTAGTAATTCCTCTATTGGTCCATTCATTGAAAGCTGTATCTACGGTTGATGGCATAAATTGATGGCTTCCTTCCAGTACAACATTGATCTGTTATTAGAAGCCCAATAATAATACTGAAAATTCGGAAGTGATAAACCCCCATATTGATGATGTTGTTGTAAGATTCCTTTTCTTATTCAAGGGTTTTTCTTATTCCATATAAACCTAGATATTAATTTATCCACGGACAAGAAAAATGACTTAAATATAGGGGAATACACTGAAAGATATGCAGAAATTTGGGTAATACATTCATTTTAATTGTGTTAATTCGTCCTCCTAATGACAAGGGCTGTAAACTCCATCGTTCCAGATCTTGTTTAAGGCGGGTTAATAAAGGTGAGAAATTAGCTGTGAACATGTCTTTAAAGGTGTGTGTTATCCAGACTCCTAAGTATTTAATTTTGTTGTGGGCTGACTTTAAATGGAAATAAGTCAAAGTTAAGTTTCTTAGCTGTCACGTTTACTGGCAGAATTTCGCTCTTTTGTAAATTAATTTTATACCCAGATATTTTGCTGAATTCCTCAAGTAAGTTCAGGGTGGTGGGCAGACTGCTTAAAGGGTCAGACAGATACAAAAGCGTATCATCAGCATATAGGGACACTTTATTTTCTGAGCCATACCTCTGAATTCCCTTTATACTGGTTTCACCATGTATCGCCAAGGCCAATGGTTCTATTGAAATAGCAAATAGGAGAGGAGATAATGGACAACCCTGTCGGGTTCCGCGATGAAGAGAAAAGTAAGGGGAAAGATTGTTGTTTGTTCGGACAGCTGCTAATGGGGAGGAATTAAGAACTCTGATCCAAGAGACAAAACATTCACCGAAACCAAATTGTTTGAGATTGTAAAAGAGATAATCCCACTCCACCCGATCAAAAGCCTTCTCTGCATCAAACAATAATAATATTTCTGGAATGTCAGATGGAGTGGGACCATGAAGGATGTTTAATAGATGTCTTATATGAAACCCGTCTGATCATCTGCCACAATCGAGGGCAGAACCGTCTCTAAATGGTGGGCTAGCATTTTAGCGAGAATTTCACTATCCACATTCAAAAGTGAGATAGGATGAAATGAACTATATTCAAGGGGATTTTTATCTTTTTTAGGGATAAGAGAAATCACTGCTTGTCGCATGGTTGAAGGTAAAGAACCAGTACTAAGTGAATCTTCAAATACAGAAAGCAAGATGGGAGAGATCTGGTCTGCAAATTTTTTGAAAAATTCACTTGGAAAGCCATTTTCCATTTTGCAAAGACTTAATTGCATTAATGAGCTCCTCTACAGAGAACGGCTTGTCTAGATCTACTGCGATTATGTCATCAATTTTTGGAATTTGTAGTTTCCTAAAAAAAGAGTCAAATAAAGTATGATTACTAAGGGATTCACTATCATACAACTTTGAGTCGAATCTATGAAAGCATGTGTTAATTTAAGAACAATCTGTGTCTTGTGCCCGATTCATCATTTATCTCTGCTATTGTCCTATTTACGGATCTCTGATGGAGCTGTTGAGCCAAAAACTGTCCCGTCTTCTCACCATGTTCATATCTTTTACTTTGCAATTTGTTTATTAAATTTTCTGTGTGTCTGGTTGACAGCAGATTAAATTCAGTTTGCGGGTTAATCGCAATTTAAATAAATCACTGGAAAGTGTAACAGCAAGTGTTGCATCTAAACTGAGAATATCATTTGTTAACTGTTCAATTCTCTTATTGCGCTGTTTTCTTTGTTGCGTACTATATGATATTATTTGTCCCCTAAGGTATGTCTTCATTGACTCCCACACAGTTGATTGGGACATACCTGGGGTCTGGTTGTCTTGAAAAAAAAGAGTTATTTCAGATGAAATATACTTAATGAAGTCTTCATCTGAAAGTAATAAGGTATTAAGACGCCAGAGGTGACAATTGGTGTGGGAGATTGGTAAACAAAGAGTCATCAACAGGGGGGCGTGGTCAGAAATAACTATAGCTTGGTATTCACATCTGCTCATCAATGAAATAAGCTTTTTATCCAGAAAAAAATAATCTATGCGGGAGTATGTTCCATGGACTGGTGAAAAGAAAGAGTAGCCTCGAGCTGTAGGGTTTTTAAAGCGCCACACATCAGCTAAACCATTTGCATTAAGAAAGAGTTGTATTGAGAAGCTGCACTGGATATGGACGCAGTCCTAGACAAGCTACGGTCCAAAATGGGTGATAATGCACAGTTCATATCTCCTCCGAGGATGAGACAATGTGTGTCCAAATTGGGGATATGTGAAGAAGTGAAGAAGTTGAGTGAAGAAGTTTACAAAGAAAGAGCTGTCATCCCAGTGTGGTGCATAGACATTCGCTAGAATGACCAGTGTGTTGTACAACCTCCCCACTATAATTATGTAACGCCCTGAGGAGTCTGTTTCAACTTTTGACATAACAAATGGAATTTTCTTGTTTACAAGGATAGCCACGCCTCTAGATTTGGAATGAAAATTGGAGTGGTGAGATTGCCCGATCCATCCCCCCCTTAATCAGAAGTGATAAAATTTTCGAAGATGCGTCTCCTGAAGAAAAGCAATTTCCACTTGTAGTTTACTCAAATGATCTAGTACCTTTTTCCGTTTGACCGGGTGATTTAAAGATTTCTAAATTCCAGCTTACAAAGGTCACATCGCAGTTAACTGATCTGTTTGGAGAGTCTTTACCAACCATAGATGTATTTAAGATAGAGAGTGGACACTTAGGAAAAAAGAAAATAGAGAATAATAATAAGCCAATGAAAAAAAAGACTGCTGTCAAACTCTGGTACAGTAAATCCCCCACCCTCACCTATCAGAACAAGATGATTCCCAAACCCCTCACAAAAATGTCTACACATTCAAGTGCTTGGGTAACTAGCTATTGCTCTCAAAAGAACCAGCTCTGCCTAACAAACATGACATTATATGAGGCACTCTTAATAACAAAATCAATTATTTCAAAATCTAGACTAAACGGTAATGTGAACACCAACCTTATTAACATTAGACTAAGCTATTCTCACTCAATTCAAATCATGCTCAGTCTCTTGATGACTCCTGCAGGATTTTCGTTTGCACATAGGTCATGGCTTCCTCCGGGTTTTGAAACCATTTGTCAGATCCATTAAGCGTAATCCGGAGCTGTGCTGGGTAGAGAAGACCGTATTTAACACCGGCTCATCCACGGAGTAGTCCTCTTACCTGGTTGAAAGCGGACCTAGCTTGTACGATGCTGGGGGGATAGTCCAGGAATATGGAGACGTCTATCCCTTGGAAACGGAGCGGTCCGGTCTCCCTGGCTCGGCGTAGAACTTCGACACCGTCCTGGTAGTAGTGGATTTTCGCCACGATAACGCGGGGCTTTCACCATCTAGAGAAACCCTAGGGGGGGCATGACAGAAAATAATTGAGAACCACTGCTCTAGATACAGGTCAGAGGTCAGAGTTCAACCACATTCTTACCACATCCTGGGTAACCTGTGGGGCAGACATCCAGATGAGTGATACATAATTCCAGGTGTTGGTGAGTGAAAGGATCTTACACAATGTTCAACTAGAGAAATGCCAACATATCAATAAAGTAAAAAGGATTTTATTTACTTAATTTTCTTATTTTCTGTCATTTTCTATTATTATTTCTGTATTCTCTCTGTCTTTTTAAATAGTTTTTTCTTGTCTTTCTTTAAGGTCTCTGCTCAGTTTTCTCATAATTCCTCAGTGTCATGTTGTGTTCAATGTATTTCAACCAGGGAAAAATATCAGACCTGTTTGAACTCTGAGACATTCAGGAGTTTGGACCAGAGTAGTGGTGTTCATGTGGAGCTCATTCTGTTCTTTGTTTTTAACCCACAGAACCATACATTTTTCCAGTTGAGGCCCGGGTTCTCCTGGCTGTCATCATTGTCATGATCGTTGGTGGTGTCATTGTGGGTCTTGGAGTGTATTTGAGAAAATTCTTCAACAAAGGTATGCTGTGTGTGTTAATCTCTCACAGTGTTAGTAGATGAAGACAATAGACACAATAAAAATAAGCAGGAATAAATAGAAGAAAATAAATATCTGGAGGGAGAAGAAGTGATATAACCAGTCTAGCATCAAACATGACTGTGGAATCAGTTTAATGCTGATGTGACAACTAAATATCAGAGAAAACTATAATGATAGGTGTCAGTAAGAAACCTTAATCTAAATGACCTCACTGAAAGAACCAGTGAACACCACCAGGGCTGGCTGTGGTCAGGTGACCTGAACTTAGCTGCACCAACGTGACATTCTCTCCACAATCCTGTGACCACTGGTCTAAAAGGCGCCAGTCTTGATTGACTAAACATAGAGATGGAGGTCAGTACCTTCCTCAGGAAATATTTGGGACTGCCAGAGTAACACTACAGCAAACTGTAACTGCCATTCAAGTCCTTGTGAGAGGAGTTTAAGGAGACGAGACCCAGGGAAGGGACACAAAGGTGGTTAGAAACAGGATGGAGGAGAGGGTGGACAGGAAGTGGAGGGTAGTGTTTAACATTTACACAGAAACTGATTGTGGATACAAGGGTTGTATTTCTAGCATTTTATCTTTAGTTTCTAATTTCTGGAATTTGACTGGAACAACAGTCAAACATGTTTCACTCCATATATTTCTCTTCAATGTGCTCAGAGCTGCTGCTGCTGTCTCTACAGCTGATGATGGGATTTGTTGTCCTCTCAGTCCCCCAGGTGGAGGTGGATTCAGGGGTGGAGTCTGTCCAGCTGACCTACAAAACCACAGCTCACCTGCCTAAAGACGCTAAAGTGGAGTGGAAGGACAGCGACAAGGATGTGGTCCATGTGTTTCAGAACGGCTCTGACCAGCTTAAAGACCAGAACCAGTTTTACAGAAACAGAACAAAGATGAATGAAGACCTGCTGAAAACTGGAGACCTCAGTCTGACCCTGAAATACCCCACAGGGAGAGACACCTACACCTGCACCGTCTACAGCAAGGAGGAAAACATCCTGATGAAGAAAGAAGTGAAGCTCAATGTCAGAGGTCAGTACTGTAGATACAGGTCAGAGGTCAGAGGTCAGTACGATAGATACAGGTCAGAGGTCAGTACTGTAGATACAGGTCAGAGGTCAGAGGTCAGTACGATAGATACAGGTCAGAGGTCAGTACTGTAGATACAGGTCAGAGGTCAGAGGTCAGTACTGTAGATACCAGAGATGGGACCAAGTCTTTGTCCTCAAGTCCTAAACTTTTCATTTCGAGTCCTTTTAACAGTAATAATATATTAAGTTCATACAGATCATAAATACTTTTACAATCTACATTTATTTATCATAACATGATAAAACATGTTTCAAGTGAAAATGTATAAAAACAAAGAGCTGATCCTTCCATATGGCACTATTAACCAGTTCCATTTAACTCATCTGCAACAATATTTTTCCTTTTAAACTTTCTTTGCTGAAGAAGTGCAGCTGAAATCATTTGCACAAAACTGCTGACATTTATTTTCCAAAGCACTAAAATGAGTTCCCCCAGAGAGAGAGAGAGGGATTTTTGTTTTGTTTTGATTTTCAAAAAAAAACCTTAGAAAAAATATTTACAGACTATCTTACTGGAACAATAAATAACAACATTCATCATTTCATCAACAGAACCTACTTAAACACAGTATTAAAGGTTAGAACATTTCCAGACACAAAGCATATCACGTCTTCATAACACCACCTCTGGAAAAAATCAGTCATGTTACTCACTGCTTTAAAACACCTAAAATCAATCCACACTCTGGTTTTCACTAACCAAATAAAAATAGGAAGTGCTTCCTGTCCAGTTCTGTCCTCCACCTTATTTCTTCTACTACAGTAAATGGATATTTTTGCCATTGTTTATGCTGGAGGACAGTGTTCCAAAGAGGACATTTTTGTCTCCACTCCAGTGAGTAGCGTCTCCAATTCACATTCTGTGAAGTTGTTTTTTTTTACCGTCTGTTTTCAGACGTTTTGTTTTCATTTTCTGATCGTGCAGAGAGGGGAATCTCAGGTGCAGGGTCAGTTTAGATATAATTTGCATATTTAAAAGGAAATGTGCTTTTGGATCTGAGCGTGCGCCATGTTTCAGTAGGAAATCCACGCAAGTCTTTTTACATGAGGCCCCTGTTGATGACAAGGTCTTCTAAGAGCTAGTGAAGAGAACTTGTCTTCTCAAGTTTCTTCGAGGAAAAAATACTCCGTTTTAAAAAGTGCTTGATAAAAAGGCCAAAGAGACAAACTTAAAACCTCCAAATCGATTAAAAACAGAGCACTATCCAGCCCCAGTCCTTCTGTCCTTCTTAGAAATGCAGTTTACCACGTCTCTCCTGTCCAGGGGCCTCATGTACAAAGACTTGCGTGGATTTCTTACTGACACGTGGCGCATGCTCAGATGCAAATATCAAAATTATATCTAAATTGACCCTTCACCTGAGATTCCCCTCTCTGCATGATCAGAAAATGAAAACATAAGAATGAGTAAGACGGGAAAAAATAAGAACTTCACAGAACTTCACTACTCACTGGAGTGAAGGTGCAAAAAAATGTCCTCTTTGGCAGCTGTCCTCCACGCGCCACAGTGTTATTTCCATTTACGCAATACATATGATCTGAACATTGATCGAATGAGAATGTTTCATCATGTGATGGCGCTTTTATATCAATGTGTGTGCAGTCGATAGCTCCGATTACATTCAGAAAACCGGTTCTCACTGCAAATTGCTCTTTAATGTTGACCTGTTCAGATGCATTGTGGGAATTTGATATACCTGGCTGACATGAGGATAACTCCATCCCACATGGCTGGCATGGTTCTGCTCAGGGTCAACCGGCACAGTCCTGATCGGTGGGACTAATAGTTTTCACATTTATGACAGTTTCCCAGCATCACCTCTAAGTGTCACCAAAGGATCAACAGCTGTAGAAGCCAGCGTACGCTAGCCATGACGTTGCCATAGGCACGTACAAGTTCATGGTCATTTCAGTCTTGATACATCTGAACTTTTCCGTGAACAAGAATGTATGGAACGTATTTGTACGCACTCACCAGTCATATATGAGGCCCCAGGTCTTTTGGACCTATGAGGTATTTCTGTAAAAACTGCAGTCTGAATACTGTTAACCTGCTCTGTATATTTATCAGGCCATGTCCTCCCTCACATTGTTTAACCCACTGTTAGACCTTTAGGTCGCTCTAAAACAGCTAGCCTGTGCCAGAGGGCCGACACAACCAGGTTATTAATAACTAACACCCGGCCTCTAAAAGATCATTTTATTTAATTTGGCTTTCATCTTTTCTATAATTCCGTCCCAGTTTTTCTGCACCATGTTCTTGTCTCCCAGATTTACTCCAAGATATTAAAAACCATCCTTTTTCCACTTTAGTTTCCCTGGTAGACTTGGTAGTCCTCTCTTCCAGTTACCAACTGCCAGAGCTTCATTTTTCTTCCAGTTAAAGGTGCAGTAGGCAAGTCTTATAAAACTAACTTTCTGTCATATTTGCTGAAACTGACCCTATGTTCAAGTATAATTGCATGAAGCAGGTCATTTAAAAAAAAAATTCGGCTCCTCTGGCCCCACCTAGAGCCTGTAGCGCGATTTGCAAGACATCCACCGCTCCACATTCAGATGCACCAATCAAGACCAGGGGCCTCATTTATCAACCGTGCGTACGCACAGAATTGTGCTTAGTGTGTGCGTATGAACATTTCCAAGCAAAGTATGGGATTTATCAACTTGAACTTGTGCGTAGAAAAATGTGTAAATTTAAGTACGATTCTTACCGTGCGTAGGCACAAAACCTGGTGGTAGAACAGTGAAACTACAAACAGAACGCACTAAGAGTCACAGATTTCAGTAATCTCAAACATCACACATGTTCCTCATTTCCTCTGATCAATAAAACATTTCAATCACTAATTAGTAAGTTGAATAATTGGTGTACCAGGTTATAAAAGACAGCTGTGACAGAACAACCTGAAAAAGAAACTAAATGCAACTATACCATGGCTTATCTTGCATTATTGGAAGATTTGGAGAACCGTGCGCTCCGCAGGGAGCGTGTGTTCAAAGACCGCGCTGATCTATTCAGCGAGAGCACAGAGTGGCTTCTCAGCAGGTACCGCTTCCCAAAAAATATCCTGATGGATCTATGCCGGGATGTAGCCCCCATGTTGGAGAGAGAGACAAAACGCACCAAAGCCATCCCGGTGCACATCCAGCTCCTGTCCACCCTGGGATTTTTGGCCACCGGGACATTTCAGCGCGAGACTGGAGACATATGCGGCATTTCACAGCCAACACTGAGCAGAATCATGCCGGCAGTGTTGCATACAATCATTTCTCTGGCCCCAACCTACATCCAGTTCCCCTACAGACCTCACCAAGAAGCCATAATTAAACAAGGATTTCACACCATCGCCGGATTCCCAAACATAATTGGAGCCATAGATTGCACCCACATTGCAATAAAAGCACCATCACATAATGAGTTCAGCTACATAAACAGGAAAGGATTTCATTCAATCAATACACAACTGATCTGTGATGCGCATATGTCTCTTTTGAACGTTGTTGCCCGGTGGCCCGGAGGAACGCACGACTCCTTCATTCTGCAGAACAGCTCTGTGGGTGTGCGCCTCCAAGCAGGAGCGGTTGGGGATGGCTGGCTGATTGGTGAGTGTTAGCCTACATTTCAAGATTCTGTAAGGATTTGAGGTTTATAACATCTCCATAGGTGATCGGGGATATCCACTGAAGCCGTGGCTAATGACCCCTGTAGCCAACCCGAGGACCCAGCAGGAGCAGCAGTACAACCGGGCCCATGAGCATACAAGAAGCGTCATTGAACGCACAATAGGCCTGCTGAAAGGCCGATGACTGTGCCTGTCCAGCGCAGGGGGGGCACTACAATATAAGCCAGAAAAAGTATATATATAATCTTGGCCTGCTGCGTGCTTCACAACTTGGCCGTCAGACACGGCGTCCCTCTGGAACCCCCCAGAGCAGATGAGCCGATGCCCAATGAAGAGCCTGCGCCACCCCCTAATGCCGCTGCCATTCAAATAAGAGAGAGGATCAGACAGAGATTTTAGGCAAGTATGCCAGTTATAAATAAAAAGTAAAAAATAAAAATAAATCACACCTCACCATTCAACATTTTCAAGTTTATTTAACATTTGTGTGAGACATGAAGCTATCTGTGCCAGTGACTGATTAATTTCCTGTAAAGTGTTGGCGATATTTGTAAGTTGATCCTTTATGTCTTGTTGATTTTGCAGCACTGCCTCCGTCAGCACCCTCCTCGCCCCTCCAGGATGCACCGAATGGGGTTGGGATGGCCCTGGTTCCAGCAACTCCCCCGGCTCCTCAGCCGCCTCCGGTTCCTGTGTGCCAGGGAGATTGGCCCGAGTTTCTGTTTTATTGAAAGACCACCATTATGATTTTCAAAAATAAAACTACATAAATTTATCAAACATCTCAGCCCAGCCTTTGTTTTACCAGCAGTGTGACTGGTTGATGGAACAGCCGTCTGTGTCTCCATCAGGAATAATCCCATGTAGTGCCGTGTCCCCGATAATGCCTACAATGCGGGCATCCATGGGTGAAAGACTGGTCTCCGCTTGTCCTCCTCCAGTCGCAGATATGTCGCGTCTGTGGGCCGTGACACGTTTCTTTGCATTGATTTTTATGTCGAACCATTTCTTTTTTATTTCTGGAACCGCTCTTTCCTCTGACCCAACAGAATTGACAGCAGCCGCGACTTCTTCCCAAGCCGCATTTTTTTTCTTGTTGGTAACACCTGCACTGAGTGATCCAAACAGTATTTTTTGACGTGCCTCCACTTCTCCAACCAGTACCTCCATTTCCGTGTCGGTGTAATTCCGCTTCTTCGTCCTCTTTGCCATGATTTTTGAGAGCAGAATCCATTCATTCATTCATTTTTGAAGGGATTCCTGCTACCATATATGGTCATTTGGAGGCGTTTCTGAATGCAAATGATCCTCTCCGTGCACGAGCAGGGTAGTTTAGAAAAGGTGGGATTTATCATCAATGAGTACTTACAGCTGTGCGTACGCACGCTTGTTAAATCCGGATTTTTTTGTACTTACACACATTCTAAATTTTAGTTCTATGCAAGAATTTAGAACCTTTTCTATGCACAGTTGATAAATGAGGCCCCAGGGGTGTATCTAACAGAGTGTCAATCACTGCTCATGGACACGCATTTCATAGCGCCCTCCCCTCCCTCCACCACCTCGACCTCGCCATGGGCGTGTAGAAGGAGCCGGGATGTGCCTCAGCTTCACTCTCAAACGTCTAACCACATCAACAGGTAGCGGTCATATATCTACCACATAGCAAATTGGTAAATCTAAACTGTGGAATAAAACGCCACAATGAATGCTTCTAACTGTTATTGATAGCAAACATCACCGATGTAGGCTACTTTCAGAAACATCCTAACCTTGGTTTTGTCCTAAAGTTGATTATTGCTAAATATTTTGACCAAAAGTATAACGACTGTATCGTTGTACTTTAGGTCAAATTATTTAGCAATAACGAAGGTTATTATAAAAACTACGTCGGTGTGTTCCATGCTAATTTGTTTACTCGCTCTCTCTCGGTTCTCTGCTCGTGCACAGTATTCCAGGGCCAATATGCACGCACTCTATCGTGCACAGCTCTCCCTTGTGGGGGGAGGGGCATGGGAGACCGTTTTGGGCTTTAGCGGAAAGTGGGGAGGGACTGAGAAGTTGTCGATGTTCAAATGTTTTGGCTAAGTCCTGGATCTTCGCAATCCTGCCTACTGCACCTTTAACTTTTGCAGATGATATCACACCAAAATCATTTGCAATGTGTTCCAGTTTTCTGGCCTCTTCCTGGTTCTGAATAAAAAGCACAAGATCGTCAGCATACGCAGATGAAACATGTTTCTCATTACAACCTTGTATAAACAACCCCTCCAAAGTGGTTCTTATTTTACACAGCAAAGCTTCGATAGATAACGTGTACAACATACCTGAAAGAGAGCAGCCCTGTCTCACCCCTCTACACACTCTGAAGGGGGCACTTAGACCTCCTTTAATCTTCAGTACATTTTCAATGTCTTGGTACAACACCTTGATCATAACTATGAGACCAAGGCTGAGACCAAACCTCTCCAGGATCTTCCAGAGGTAAAGGTGCTCAACCCGGTCTAAAGCCAAAAGAAGAACTGAACAGCTCTCCATCTTCTCTGTACTCAGAGCTAAACAGCTCTGAATAAAAACCTGTTGCCCGTCTCCTGATGTCGTTGTCATCTGACCTCGATATCAGCAGATGACCTTGATTTCCAGTGGAATCTGCTAAACTTTGTAATTCCACAGTTTCAGTCTCCAGATCATTCATAGATCTGGTGATGTCACGTGTGACACTGAAAGTGTACTGTTGACAGAGCTGCTTTATTTCCACCTTCCCATAATCCCACCACTGCCTCAAAGATTTAAAGTTTTACTTTCTGTTCTTAAAACATCTCTAAAAGAATCTAAAACGTCTTTAAAATGAAAATTATCCAACGGAGCAGTGTTAAAATGCCAGTACACACTCCTGGACTTTAAATTAGAAATGAAAACATTACTAGTAACTAAAAAGTGATCAGTAAAACCAATAGGCATCATTCTGTCGTCTTTAAAAACATTAAAATGATGTTTAAAACAATAAAACCGATCCAACCTAGCCAGAGAAATAACATTATCTCTAGTGTGAGTCTAGTATTGTCTTCTGTCTCCATTTCTTCTTCTCACACATCCACCACTTCATGTGTTTTCAGTACATGTTTTAAAGCAACCTGTGATGCAGTGTGTGGTTCTACATGGTTCCTGTCTAGTAAATGGTTTTCAAACAAAGCAGAGCTCTCCTTTGCCCCGGAGGAATCTCTGCTCTGCTGGTGTATCAACCAGAGATTAACATTTAACATTTAATACATCAGTAGTTTACACTTCTTAACTTGTCTCTGTTCTTATTTGATTTATTTATTTATTTGATAGGGACAGTGCACATTAATGAACATCTATTCAGACAGCAATAGACGTAAATATGATGGATTATACCAACAATGCTAATTTGCATCCACTAGGCAGGTAACACAAAAACATGATGAGACATAGGACAGGACAATAGATCACAATAAGAGGACAACATGAGACAGCACATTACTAAGAAGACAAAAGTCAGTGGTTACAAGACTGGTTTGCTTTCAACCACTGCTTGAGGTGAGATTTGAAGGTTTGTAATGTGGGACACTTGTTCAATGGAGAATGGGACATATTTCAGACTGGAACCAGTCAAACATGTTTCACTCCAAATATTTCTCTTCAATGTGCTCAGAGCTGCTGCTGCTGTCTCTACAGCTGATGATGGGATTTGTTGTCCTCTCAGTCCCCCAGGTGGAGGTGGATTCAGGGGTGGAGTCTGTCCAGCTGACCTGCAAAACCACAGAGCTGCCTGAAGACGCTAAAGTGGAGTGGATGGACACTTACCTCAGGAAGGTCCATGTGTATCAGAACGGCTCTGACCAGCTTGAATACCAGAACCAGTTTTACAGAAACAGAACAAAGATGAATGAAGACCTGCTGAAAACTGGAGACCTCAGTCTGACCCTGAAATACCCCACAGATGGAGACAGTGGAGGATACAACTGTATGGTCTACAACAAGGAGGGAGACATCCTGAGATGGAAAATAGTGGATCTGAAAGTGAAAGGTTTGTTTGTTTACTTTCTTTCTTTCTTTCTTTCTTTCTTTCTGTGTTTGAAATGCTGCGTGGAGCTGAGATCCATTGACACCACAGAGACACAAAGAGACTGAAGACATGTTAGGATCTGAACTCTTCTTCTCTTCACTGTCACTGTCATGTTAGATCCACAGATAGAAAAGCAGCAGACAGCAGCTCCACACTGACAGGAGACATTACTGTGAAGCAGCACATGGACAAACAACCAACCATCAAGACTCTGATCATCTGCAACACCTTTCTAGATCTCTGTCCTGTTCCTTCTGCTCTCATCTGCTTCTGTCCTTCAGCTTTCTCTACAATCATTCAATAAAGTCATGAAAACCTGCTGCTGCTGCTGCTGCTGCTGTCTCTACAGCTGATGATGGGATTTGTTGTCCTCTCAGTCTGTCAGGTGGAGGTGGATTCAGGGGTGGAGTCTGTCCAGCTGCCCTTCAGAACCACAGAGCTGCCTGAAGACGCTAAAGTGGAGTGGAAGGACAGATACAACTGGAAGGTCCATGTGTATCAGAACGGCTCTGACCAGCTTGAAGACCAGAACCAGATTTACAGAAACAGAACGAAGATGAATGAAGACCTGCTGAAAACTGGAGACCTCAGTCTGACCCTGAAATACCCCACAGATGGAGACAGTGGAGGATACAACTGTATGGTCTACAACAAGGAGGGAAACATCCTGAGATTGAAAATAGTGGATCTGAAAGTGAAAGGTTTGTTTGTTTATTTTCTTTCAATCTTTCTTCTTTCTGTCATTCTGTATTTCATTCTTTCTCTCTTTCATTTTTTCCTTTTTCTTTCTTTCTTTCTTTTTCTTTCGTTCTTTCTTTCTTTTTTCTTTCTTTCTTTCTTTCTTCCTGTCTGTCTTTGTCTCTAACTGTCTTGTGTCTCCTCTCCAGACAGAGTCCAGGTCCAGGATGTGACGTCTCCTCTGACGGCTGAAGAGTCAGTTTGATCAGGTTGTTGATCTTTGATTATTGATCAGTGAAGGATCTGATGATGAATTAAAAGAAGATAAAGCTGCTGGTGGATCAGAGTTCATGTCAGCGACCTCCTCCTGCTTCAAGTAAAACCCTCAAAGTCGGTGAACACGTTTGGAAGAGGGAACTAATGAACTTCATTCAGTTGTCCAGCAGAGGGCAGTCCTGACTGAAACCTTCAACAAGACACAAGTTAACATGAGGTTTTTAACATTTCTGTGACTTCTGATGTGTTGATGAAACCAGGACTGAATGACGGAGGACAGATTTAAATGAGCCTTTCAAAACCAACTGTAGCGCCTTTAGCCTGATGTAAGAACACACTATGACACTAACATTCCCTCTAGGTTCAGAGAGCTGGTAATAGTTAGTCAAGTACAATACCATGAAGTTAACAGTTGACAGTTTATTGCCACAGATTAATATTATTTTTTTTTTTGCAGTGCATGAAAATGAAAAATAAAAAAAATAAAAAAATAGAGCTCTTTCAAAAAAAGGTTGAAAAATAATAAAATAAAAAAAGTTCAAAAGAAAATGTTCCTCCTTCTTTCTAGAAGGGCAGAGTTCAGTTCAGTTCTGTGTTTTATGTGTGCAACGTTCTGATCATGTGGTTACTACCCGGGTAGATTTTTGTGTTATGTTCTTATCTGGGTCACGAGTGAAGTGAGATGATGTCTGAAGTTCCTCTGAATGGATTCCACGGTTGGCCGGGCCGTGCACCGTTCCCTCTGATTCGCTCGTCCTCTCTGGCTCGCCACCGAACCCCCTCGGTTCAGAATCTGAATCAGTTCTAATCCGGCAATAAACCAGTCTACACATAGCCTGGAATGTAGACGCGCCCCTAGCGGCAGCAAATTACATTTGCTTCCAGGGTCAGTCTAGTTACTCTCCGTTGACTTGAGATGTTGAAAAATCCAAGATGGACCGGGCCAATCACGAGTCGGTGGGCGGGCTTAACACGATGACGACTGACCTGCGACCATAAGTTCCGTGAATTACGCGTGAGTTCCCCATCCTGCTAGAACTACCAGAGCGATGGCTGCTGCTAGCGAACAACTTTCTTTCCAATCGACTTTGGCCGCCACTCTGAAAGACTTGAAGTTAAGCTTTTCTCTGAGAAAAGAACAAGAAACTGCACTGAGGTCGTTCTGACAGAAGAAGGATGTATTTGGAGTTTTGACAACCGGATACGGCAAAAGTTTGATCCACAGCTTAAAAATGATTAATGCAGGAGAAACTCAACCTGTAGGCGAACTCATAAAAAAAAAAAAAAAAACAGGATGCAACAAGAACTATTTAATATCTATTAGGATAAGTTTTTTCCACAACACATGCAAGGAACTCTCTTTTCCGTCGCTCTGACTACGTCACCTTCTTCGTTGCTCTGATTGGTTGTAGCGCTATCCTATTACGTGGAGAGGGAGTTAGAAAGACAACCGTTTATCCCACCCCTCCGGTTGAGCCCTGTCTATGGAGAGTGCCCAGACCCTACATTTAATGTGGCTCTGGCTCGTCAGGCTAGTCTACACATAGAGTGCAGAACAAATAATCATTAGGTACTCTCATTTCTACTTCAAATCATCATCTTTATTTTAACAAAACACTATTTATATTTTTAAACAGCTCTATTAATCAAAACATTGTAGTGGACACTATGGACACAATTCACCTCGTTCCGTGTTTTAGGGACGCTGTCTCTTTAAGAACACGCTGCTGGTTTGTTGTTGTTATGGGCAACGCGATGTTGGTTTTCATATCGAAAAAGTTAGGATGAATAAACGACACGCAGTTGCGTTGTCAACGTGAGACTCTTTCTCCACCTCATTTATCGCATCCTACATTGGTGACCCCGACGTGATTTTACTGGACGCATTCCAGTGACATAACGACCAACTATGTCAACGAATGCTGTTACGTTAAAACTTCCAGAGTTCTGGGAGTCGTCGGCTTCAGCCTGGTTTGCTCAGACCGAGGCGCAGTTTGCTCTGCGGGACATCACCGCGGACACAACTAAATACTACTACGTCGTGTCAGCCCTCAGCAGCTCAACACCGACAAGAGTGGTTAGCCTCCTGAAAACCCCCCCCGCAGTGGATAAGTATACAGCACTCAAGGCTCACCTGTTAAAGACATTTGAACTCTCTGATGCTGAGAGAGCTAGCTGGCTATTTTCTCTGCAAGGCTTGGATGACAGCAAACCCTCTGAGCTTATGGACAGGATGTTAGGTCTGCTTGGAGAACACACACCTGATTTCCTCTTCGTCCAGCTTTTTTTGCGACAACTCCCTTCTCAAGTCCGTGCTGCGTTGGCCAACACCACCATCACTGACTTCCGTGCGCTGGCCAAGGAGGCTGACAGGTTTTTCTTGGCTGGTCAAAACTATGACATGACTGCTGCTGCGCTCAATGCTGCCTACGCCGCCGCGACTGCACCGGCACACGCTTCGCACGCCGCTGCCCCACTCCCTGGTGATGCAGCGCTCGCTGCAGTGACGGCGGTTTCTCACTGGCAGCGTTCTGACAGCGGCCTGTGTTTTTACCACGCTAAATTTGGATCCAGAGCAAAGCAGTGCCGATCGCCGTGCAGCTTCAGGGGGACGGGAAACGCCAGGGCCGGCGCTCAGTAGTGGCCTTGAGCGTCGGCCGCACCGGCAGGCTGCTGTTCATCCAGGACTCCGCCTCCGGGCGCCATTTTTTGTGTGACACCGGCGCGCAGAGGAGCATTCTGCCTGCATCGAGACTAGACATCCTGGCCGACGGTCTTGGCCCCCCCCCTGGAAGCTGCTAATGGCAGCCCCATACGCACTTATGGCATTCGTCATGTTGAACTGTGTTTCGGCGGCCAGCGGTTTAGCTGGGACTTTATCACAGCCAAAGTGGCCATCCCCCTTCTGGGAGCTGATTTTCTATGTGCTTACGGACTACTGGTGGATGTAAAAAACCGTCGCTTAATTGATGCCACCACCTTTTGTTCATATACCTGCACTCTTAGCGGGGTGGACCCCATTCGACTCTCCAGCGTGTGCTCGCCGGCTGACGAGTTTCATCGCCTGCTCGCAGTTTCCTGTGCTCACACAGCCCACCTTTTCATCACCTGCCGCCAAGCACGGAGTGGAGCACCACATCGCCACCACTGGCCCGCCTGTCTACGCCCGCGCGAGGCGACTGGATCCAGCCAAGCTCGCCATTGCCAGGGCTGAATTCGATGGCATGGAACGCCTCGGCATCATCCGCCGCTCTAGCAGCCCATGGTCTTCACCCCTCCACATGGTTCCCAAGCCCGCCGGTGGGTGGCGGCCCTGCGGCGATTATCGCCGTCTCAATGACGCTACAACGCCAGATTGCTATCCAGTGCCTCACGTCCAGGATTTTTCAGCGCACCTGGCGGGTAAGGTTGTCTTTTCTAAGATAGACCTCGTCCGTGGATACCACCAAGTTCCTGTCCACCCGGAGGATGTCCCGAAAACGGCGGTGATCACCCCTTTTGGCCTGTTCGAGTTCCTGAGGATGCCTTTCGGCCTTAAGAACGCCGCCCAATCATTCCAGCGCCTCATGGACTCTACGCTGCGTGACCTGCCTTTCCTGTTTGTGTACCTGGACGACATCCTCGTGGCCAGTGCCTCCAAAGCCGAACACCTATCCCACCTGCGGCTCCTTTTCGGGCGTCTCAGCCTGCATGGCCTGATCATCAATCCAGCTAAGTGCCAGTTTGGATTGACCACCATAGACTTCCTGGGACATCGGGTCACCAAGGACGGGGCCATGCCACTCCCGTCTAAGGTTGAGGCTGTCTTGGATTTCCCACGGCCGGTCACAGTAAGGTCCCTGCAGGAGTTCCTGGGAATGGTGAACTTCTACCACCGATTCATTCCCACAGCTGCTGCTCTCATGCGCCCCCTGCACGGGGCCTTGAAGGGGAAAGCGGCTAAACACATAGTGGATTGGTCCTCGGAGAGAGATGCGGCATTCACAGACGCCAAGTCTGCTTTGGCCAAAGCGACGATGCTGGCACACCCATCACCTGACGCGCCAATTGCCATCACCACAGACGCTTCGGACTTTGCGGTTGGCGCTGTGCACGAGCAGTGGGTGGACGGTGCCTGGCAACCGCTGGCTTTCTTTAGCCGCCAGCTACGCCCCAGTGAATGTAAATACAGCACCTTTGACCGTGAGTTGCTTGCACTTTACCTTGCCATTCGACACTTCCGTTCGCTGCTGGAGGGCCGACAATTCACAGCTTTCGTCGATCACAAGCCCCTAACGTTTGCCATGGCTAAGGTGTCTGAGCCATGGTCTGCCCGCCAACAGCGACATCTCTCTTACATCTCTGAGTTTACCACCGACATACAGCACGTCGCAGGAAAAGCCAACCTCGTCGCGGACTGCCTCTCTCGCGCCATCGTGGGGGCCGCCCACCGTGGGCTTGACTACACCCACATGGCAGCCAATCAGTCCACCGACCCGGAGGTACAGTCACTCAGGACTGCTGCCACTGGACTGCAGTTAAGGGAGATTGCCTTTGGTGACGGTGGCGCCATGCTGCTTTGCGACGTCTCCACCGGACAGCCGCGGCCCATCGTTCCCACGGCATGGAAACGACTGGTTTTTGAGGCTGTGCATGGTCTTTCTCACCCTGGTCGGAAGCCATCTCAAAGGTTGGTGGCAGCTAAGTTTGTCTGGCGTGGGCTCAAGAAAGATGTGCGGGACTGGGCGGACTCTTGTATAGAGTGTCAGCGTTCCAAAATTCATCGCCACACCAAAGCACCCCTGGCACATTTCCCGGTGCCAGAGCGGAGATTCGATCATGTCAACGTGGACCTGGTGGGCCCCCTTCCCTCTTCTCTCGGTTTCACTTACCTCCTCACCATGGTGGATAGGACCACTCGATGGCCGGAGGCTGTCCCACTGACAGCAACGACTACTGCTGAGGTGGCTCGGGCGTTCGTCGGGTCCTGGGTTGCCCGGTTTGGCACCCCATCTGACCTTTCTTCTGACCGGGGCTCACAGTTCACCTCGGAGCTCTGGAACGCCGTTGCGAACAACTTGGGTGTAAAGCTCCACCGCACCACTGCATATCACCCCCAGGCTAATGGACTGTGTGAGCGCTTTCATCGTGCTATGAAGGCCTCCCTTCGGGCCAGCCTCAAGGACAGTGGCTGGGTGGACAGGCTCCCTTGGGTAATGCTGGGCCTTAGGACTGCCCCTAAGGAGGACCTCCAGTCCTCATCAGCGGAGCTGGTGTACGGCCAGCCACTGCGGGTTCCAGGGGATTTCATTGCCGACACCACAGTTCCCTGGTCCGCTGCCCATCAGCGAACTGTGCTCCATGATACGGCTAGACTTTTTGCGCCTGTACCCACTTCGCGCCACGGCCTCCCGCAATCCTACACTCCCTCCCGTCTGCAGTCAGCGGACTACGTTTTCATCCGTCAGGACGCACACCGGGGACCGCTGCAGCCTCCCTACGATGGGCCGTTCCGCGTTTTGGAGACGGGGGAAAAGCATTTTGCGGTGGACATGGGTGGTAAGGCGGAGCACATTTCTGTGGACCGCCTCAAGCCGGCTCATCTGGATATGGACAGGCCGTTGAGGCTCGCCCAGCCTCCACTACGGGGGCGCCTTCCGGCTCGGCCCACGTCCCGACCCCACCTCCCTCCCTCCAATCACAAGGCCACCGGACCACCACGCCTGGGTGCCTCAACCCACATTCCGGTGCAAAGGAGCCGTAGTGGGCGGGTCATTCGCCCACCTACTCGTTGACCTTTGTTGTTTCTCTGTTCTGGTGAATTCTGGGGGGACGTATGTAGTGGACACTATGGACACAATTGACCTTTGGATAAGCCCCGCCCTAGAATGTAGATTGACCAATCAAAGCCAAGAGAGCTCCCACAGGGGTCCGACACTTTTTCCACAGCGCTCCATTGACTTCAACGCAGGCGTCTCATATTTTCGGTCTCGGCAGGCTATACTGTCGGTATATATACAGCATCCAGGGTATGGATAAGCCCAATGATGTGCGCGCAAAACCCTGTGGAGCTAACCAAAACATCACCGTTACAGCTTAAGTTGCATAGTTGTTGATACGCTAGCACACGCTGAAGAAATACAACGTTATACGTGCGTAACGTTAGTCCGTTTGCTTCGTAATAACGATTATAGAAGTGAATAGAGACGTACCCAGCTTTGCATGAACAGTGTTGCTCCTTGATATTGATACCAGAGCCTTATAGATAACCAGAAAACCCGAGCCCAGAAGAGAATGTCGGACGTAGCAACAGTAACTAAGGGGGGCGGGGCTTAGCCAAAGGTCAATTCACCTCGTTCCGTGTTTTAGGGACGCTGTCTCTTTAAGAACACGCTGCTGGTTTGTTGTTGTTATGGGCAACGCGATGTTGGTTTTCATATCGAAAAAGTTAGGATGAATAAACGACACGCAGTTGCGTTGTCAACGTGAGACTCTTTCTCCACCTCATTTATCGCATCCTACAACGTCAACATTTATCTTTTTAACCCTTTCAACCGTAAGTTAACAGTATTAAATTGTTCAGTGCAGTAAACACATTATGCACATTAACCAAAATACACTTTTTATATCACAACAGCATCATGTGCCATCTCTTTCTCTCTCATATGCTACAGTAGTGGCCATTTAGCTTAACCAGCTACACCATTAGCATTCCCAGTACAGGTAATAACTGAATTAGCTTAACAGCGTTAGCCGCGGTTAGCATTAGCTTCGCGCTAGCTCGTTAGCGATCTTTTTACAGTTGGTTTTCAAGGTTCACAATGATACAACAGGTACCACGGTGGGTTTAAAACATTAGGAAAAGATATCGGGGGACTCCGACTGGTTTTATGAATTTTCTCACATTATGCTAATATCAACAGCTAACCTCGGGGCTTAGCCTCGTAGCATGTAGCATCTTTCTTAGCGGAGTTCTCACAGAGGCTCAACACGGTGAAACCAGCTCCTTTCTCTCTCACACGACTTCCCTTAATAACAGAAGACTTATCAAGATACTGCCCGAGGATTAATCATTGATTTACGTGGTTTTTGTCACGTTACACACCCCAGTTCGTCAGCTTTTACATGCAGCTCAGCTCTGAGTAAGATGGCGCTCGGCGCAGACTGAGGTCACGTTCAAGGGTCACGGCACTACGCACAGGGCTGGTGCGCCACTTTGTGGTGGGGCTAAGATACTACACTCAAGTAACATACGTTGGTTTAGTAACCATGTGGGTTACACAACATTTACAGTTTTTCTCGATTGTTTACACACATTTTCTGAAAGCATGCCTCATATTCTCAGAACTCTACACACAAATCCAAAAACACACACACAATGGGCAAAAGCTCTCAATTCTCCTGCAAAATTAAACTTCACATTCAAAACAATGTTATTTCTTCTCAAAATGGTATTTTGTTTTCAAATGACACACACAAACCATCATATCAATAGACATTTATAAGAACCAGTTGAACACTGATGTGCTCAATGTAAAACACACTTCTCCATTCATCGTAATGACTGAGGCCTTTTTTGTTCAGTGTTACACTTACTACAGACAGTATATACATAAGTGTGTTGTAACGTAAAATATTTGAGAGTATTGTTTTTATACTCACACAAATACACGGTAATAAATATATTTTATTTTTCCCACAAAAACAATGTACACAGTGTACATCCCAACCAACACAAAGTTCCACATACTGTACAGTGGTCTACATACAAAACAGAAGAATTTACTGTATACAGTTACTGTAAAAAAAAAAAAAAAAAAAACCTAAGCTGCATCCTGTCTTCTGTTTCGGTCTGGCCACAGCACCTCATCCACATCACAAGCAATGTTTTCCCTGGCCAAGCAGCGGGGGAAATATCGCCTCGCATTGGCGAATCCAGCCATGAAAAGCATCAACTGCTATATCTCTACATGCGTCTTCAATAGCTTGGAGAAGGGGTATACGCGTTTGTGGATTTCGGTCATACACTTTCCATCTCCAGGCAGAAAAAAATTACTCAATAGGATTTAGGAATGGGGAATATGGAGGGACTCCTCCTTGAACCGTCACCTTATCGTGGTGGAGGAGTTTGAGTGTCCTGGGCTTTTTGCTTGCCCCTGGACTATCGGCCTGTACGTTGGGGTTCTCCCGGGTGGACGAAAGGGTTGCTTCCCTGCGCCTTCGGGTCGGGGAACGGGTCCTGACTGTTGTCTGCGCATATGCGCCAAACAGCAGTTCAGAGTACCCGCCCTTTTTGGAGTCCCTAGGACGGACGCTGGATGGCGCCCCGACTGGGGACTCCATTGTCGTGCTGGGAGACTTCAACGCTCATGTGGGCAATGACAGCGTGACCTGGAGGGGCGTGATTGGGAGGAACGGCCTGCCTGATCTGAACCCGAGTGGTGTTCAGTTATTGGACTTCTGTGCGAGTCGCAGTTTGTCCATAACTAACACCATGTTCGAACATAAGGTTGTTCATCGGTGCTCTTGGCACCATGACGGCCTAGGTCGTAGGTCGATGATTGACTTTGTAGTCGTATCATCTGACCTGCGACCGTATGTTCTGGACACTCGGGTAAAGAGAGGAGCAGAGCTGTCAACTGATCACCACCTGGTGGTGAGTTGGATCAGATGGCAGGGGAAGACGCCTCGCAGACCTGGTAGGCCCAAACGAGTAGTGAGGGTCTGCTGGGAACGCCTGGTGGAGGAACCTGTCAACATGGTCTTCAACTCCCACCTCCGGCAGAGCTTCAACCGCGTCCCGGGGGTGGTGGGGGACATTGAGTCCGAATGGGCCATGTTCCGCTCCGCCATTGTGGAGGCGGCTGTTGCAAGTTGCGGCTGCAAGGTCGCTGGTGCTGGTCGCGGCGGTAACCCCCGAACCTGCTGGTGGACACCGGAGGTGAGGGGAGCCGTCAGGCTGAAGAAGGAGGCCTACAGGGCATGGCTTGTCTGTGGGTCTCCTGAAGCAGCTGACCGGTACCGGATGGCCAGGCGGTCTGCGGCGAGGGCAGTCACTGAGGCAAAAACTCGGGCGTGGGAGGAGTTCGGTGAGGCTATGGAAGAAGACTATCGATCGGCTCCGAAGAGATTCTGGCAAACCGTCCGGCGCCTCAGGGGTGGTAGGCGGCAACACGCTCACACTGTTCTCAGTGGGGGTGGTGAGCTGCTGACATCAACTGAGGATATAGTCGGGCGGTGGAAGGAATACTTTGAGGAGCTCCTCAATCCCACCAACACGTATTCCATAGAGGAAACGGAGCCGGAGGGCCTGGGGTTGGACCATCCAATCTCTGGGGCAGAAGTCGCCGAGGTAGTAAAACAACTCCGCGGCGGTGGAGCTCCGGGAGCGGATGAGATCCGCCCTGGGTATCTCAAGGCTCTGGATGTTGTAGGGCTGTCTTGGTTGACACGCCTCTGCAACATTGCGTGGACATCGGGGGCAGTACCTCTGGAGTGGCAGACCGGGGTGGTGGTCCCCATTTTTAAAAAGGGGGACCAGAGGGTGTGTTCCAACTATAGGGGGATCACACTCCTCAGCCTCCCTGGCAAGGTCTATGCCAGGGTGCTGGAAAAGAGGGTCCGGTCGATGGTTGAACCTCAGATCGAGGAGGAACAATGCGGTTTTCGTCCCGGACGTGGAACCATGGACCAGCTCTTTACCCTCACTAGGGTGCTGGAGGGGAAATGGGAGTTTGCCCAACCAGTCCACATGTGTTTTGTGGATCTGGAGAAGGCTTACGACCGTGTCCCCAGGAGCATCCTGTGGGGGGTGCTCCGGGAGTATGGGGTGGATGGCTCCTTACTAAGGGCCATTCAGTCCCTGTACCAAAGGAGTGCGAGTTTGGTCCGTGTAGCCGGTAGTAAGTCGGACCTGTTCCCAGTGAGGGTTGGACTCCGCCAGGGCTGCCCTTTGTCACCGGTTCTGTTCATAACTTTTATGGACAGAATTTCTAGGCGCAGCCGGGTGGGGGAGGGTGTTGTGTTCGGTGATCGGAGGATCCCGTCCCTGCTTTTTGCGGATGACGTGGTCCTCTTAGCTTCATCGAACAGCGACCTTCAGCTCCTGCTGGGGCGGTTCGCAGCCGAGTGTGAAGCGGCTGGGATGAAGATCAGCACCTGCAAGTCTGAGGCCATGGTCCTCAGTCGGAAAAGGGTGGATTGCCCACTCCGGGTCGGGGAGGAGGTCCTGCTTCAAGTGGAGGAGTTCAAGTATCTCGGGGTCTTGTTCACGAGTGAGGGTAAAAGGGAGCGAGAGATCGACAGGCGGATCGGAGCGGCATCTGCAGTGATGCGGATGCTTAACCGGTCGGTCGTGGTGAAGAGAGAGCTAAGCCGAAAGGCGAAGCTCTCAATTTACCGGTCGATCTACGTTCCAATCCTCACCTATGGTCATGAACTTTGGGTAATGACCGAAAGAACAAGATCACGAATACAAGCGGCCGAAATGAGTTTCCTTCGTAGGGTGGCCGGGCTCAGCCTTAGAGATAGGGTTAGGAGCTCGGACATACGGGAGGAGCTCAGAGTAGAACCGCTGCTCCTCCACGTCGAGAGGAGTCAGTTGAGGTGGCTAGGGCATCTGGTAAGGATGCCTCCCGGACGCCTCCCGGGAGAGGTGTTTCGGGCATGTCCCACCGGTAGGAGACCTCGAGGCCGACCCAGGACACGATGGAGGGATTATATCTCTCGTCTGGCCTGGGAACGCCTGGGGGTTCCTCCGGAGGAGCTGGCGGAAGTGGCTGGGGAGAGGGCTGTCTGGGCTTCCCTGCTGAAGCTGTTGCCCCCGCGACCCGGACCCGGATAAGCGGAAGACGACGACGACGAATATGGAGGGAGATAAACAACTAAAAAACGTGGGTGGGCAATGAACCAGTTACGAACCAGAGCAGCCCGGTGGAAACTTACGTTGTCCCAAATTACAACGTACCTGAGCTGCTCTGGGCCATCTGTCTGGTCTGGTGGAATGAGTGTGTTGTGTAGCGTGTCCAGGAATGTGATCAGATGGGCAGTGTTGTAGGGGCCAAGTCCCTCTGCGCTGGCCAGGGACTTCAACAATAGCACGCTGCCCGATCATATTCCTTCCCCTCCTTTGTCTTTTTGTGAGGTTGAATCCAACCTCATCAATGAAGATGAACTGGTGCTCCACTGCAGCCACCTCTAGCTCAAGGACTCTCTGAAACACACATGACAATATCAGAAATAGACATGGGAGTGGTCACTATTGTAAAACACAATCATTGTGATTACAGTACTGAAATATGTATACAGTAATTTATACAGTGTTGTGAGTATGCATCAATTGTGGGATTGTATAGGACTCACTTGCACATAGTTATATCGCAATTCTTTGACTCTCTCTGAATTGCGTTCAAATGGCACCCTGTAGACCTGCTTCATCCTCAGATTATTTCTGCGCAAGACACAGTCCAGTGTTGATAAGCTTACCCTATCAATATTTTGAAATATGTCATTGTTTTCTATTATTTTTCTTTGTATTTGCCGTAATGTTATGGCGTTATTTTCTAGGACCATGTTGATTATTTCAGTTTCCTGTTCAGGAGATAGAAGACATTCCTGACCACCTTGTGTTGGTAGTCTTTCAGTTCTGCCAAACAAATAGTAAAATACTGTAAATACTGTGTAGGAATGCATTTTCCAAATACTTGGAACATACTTTATTTTTATAGAACAGTCCACAGGCATTTCTGTACTACTGTACTCATTGAGTACTGTATTGATATGCAGTACTGCAGTTTTCTATTGAGAGTAGATTTCTTACCTATTCTCATTTCGGAAGGTCCAGATAATGGATGCTACAGTGTACCTGCTCAAATTTGGCTGTACTCTTTGCCCACCCTCCCTCATTGTTAGACCATGGTTGATCACGTGGTCAACCAAACTGGCTCGGATCTCATCAGAGATTACAGTCCTTGGCCTTCCTTGTCCTCGTTCTCGTCCTCCCTGTCCTCCTCCTCTTACTCTCACTCCTCTGGCTCTGGCTCTGCCTCTGTTTCCAATGTTGGCATCCATTGCTCCAAAACAGAGCTCACCTGTTGCCCTTTTTATGCTAAAGCTGTGATTGCTAATTGTAAACCTGTGTGACCGGTGTTTACCCATGTGATGAGTCAGTGTACATAGTAGGACAACTTAACTTTAGAATTTGAATGGTAGTGTGTTCCTTGTGAAAACAAGAGATTTTCATCATGAAAATTGTGCCAAATGCAGAGAATTGTGTGTAGTGTTGTGAAAAAAGTGTGTTTTAGAATTGCAATTTGAGTGTAAAACAGGAATTGTGCTTGTAGTTTAGCAGAATTGGTTCAGGGGGTTGGTGCACGAGTTACATGTTGTGGTCATTGTGTCTCAAGTACCAGTTTTTGTGTGTAAACAATCGAGAAAAACTGTAAAAGACATGAAGTGTGCAATGAGCCGTGGTCACCAGCAGGAGGCAGAAGACTGCAGAGGAGAGAGTGAAGAGGTTACTGTTATAATTACAGGGTTAATGAGGAAACCACACACATCCTTTACTCAGTGATAAATCACATGTTCAGACTGAGCGTCTAGAAACTGAGGAATCTGTTGAACTCACAGTAAAGTAGCAGTCAGCTTCCTGGCTGCTCCGCCCACCTGTGTGTGTGTCATCAGATGTTTTTGTTTAACTTTTTCCAGATCAGAGAATAATCAGTGATGAAAATAACCTTCAAACAGTGTGAAGAGTGTGGGTGGAGCTGAGCTCTTTCCTTCATGTGATAACTATCCAACTCTTCTTCTGTTCATTCTAACAAGATCGTATTTAAAATAAAATCAACAGACATCACTTCAGTTTACGACTGGATTCTATTTAGTTGGTGAGAAATTAAACGTTTCTACAAGTGAGAAAAAGAAACTCTCTACCTGCTGCAGTCAGAGATCAGCTGATGGTGGGAGTGTTTAGCTGGTGGAGACCAAACATAGAGCCAAAAGAGACAGAGTACCAGAGGTGGCATGTAACGAAGTACGAATACAATAAAGACATTCATTCAATCATCTTGTGGTTGCTAACCACCTCGCCACTGGTCCACCTCTCAATAAAGACAGTAATACTGAAAGTCCACCTGACCCCACTATTTGAGAAGTACTGGTCTAATATGAAAAAAACTAATTCATGTGTGGTGTGGTTTCTGTTGCTATCATTAGCTTTTTGAAGATTTTTTGGAAGCTCGTTTACAACGTTAGCAATGATGGGAACACACAGTTTTGATAGTTTATAGATAACACTCGCTAGCGGTTTAAGAACAACACCCCAGTAATACTAAATCATTCTTAAAAATGATCCAGATGCTCATGCAGGACATCTGGTCAATTCAGTCTAGATTATTCTGCTTGAACTTTTTCATTTTGCAAAATTATCAATGGATGAATTGTTCCATTAATGACAAAATTATTTTTACCTTTTACTTAAGTTCATTTCAGAGCCTGTACTTTCTTACTTTTACTTGAGTAAAGGAGTTGAATCAGTACTTTTACTTTTACCAGAGTATTTTTTTAAACAAGTATCCGTACTTTTACTTAAGTACAGAATGTGAATACTTTTGCCACCTCTGGGCGGAGGAGCTCCAGGACAATGGTGTTGAACGCAGAGCTGAAGTTCACAAATAGGACCCGTGTGTAGGTCCCTGCAGAGTCTAGGTGGTGCAGGATGTAGTGAAGAGTCATGTTGAGTGCATCATCCACTGACCTGTTTGCCCTATAGACAAACTGCAGGGGGTCTAGCAGGGGATCAGTGATGTCCTTCAGATGGGCCAGCACCAGTCACTCAAAGGATTTCATGACCACAAACGTCAGGGCGACTGGTCTGCAGTCATTTAATCCTGTGACAGGGGACTTCTTGGGGACCGGGATGATGGTGGAGTGTTTGTGTTGGGCCTGTGTACTATGAGCACTACATATTGGGGTTTGACTATAAATAATTAATAATTATCAAAAATAATCATTCATTATTACATAATTGGATCTAAATTACTAGATCACCGCGGGGCACCACTCATCTGAGAAGGGAAAAGATAGCCAGTTCATTAAATCAGTCTTATAATACTTATTAAATTATCAGTTTGGTGCTCTAATTAATAATTAACTTAATAACTATAACCAAAATTACCACATTAACAACTAGTTAAGGTGAAGGAATTTGTGTGTGTGTGTGTCTGTTTGTGAGAATGAGACAATGAAAATAAATCCTTAGGTTTAGTTTAGTTTACTTTCAGAGCGAAACTGCTGAACCTGACACAAACTGGATGAACAGGTGTGAAAGTATGAGGAAACTGAACGTCTTCCTCTTTCCTCAGAAGTGATCTGTGGCGTTCTGGACTTCATCCAGACATTTTTATCAGAGTGAAGCTGAATGTAGAGAGAGACACACCTCGCTGCTCCCTCTCTTCACCTGTCAGACGAAAGCTGACACTGTAGAAGCAAACGTGGCTGCAGAGAAGTGTTGTCAGAGAGTCAGTAGATGATCAGCTGCTGTGACCCTTAGTTTGACAGGAAGATGAAGACGTTGGTGGTGTTTGTGATCCTCGTTCACGGTAAGATATCTTCTTGCTGGATCTGATTATCACTTCAGTCTGACATCATTTCTCTCTCGTCTGTCTCTTTAAAGAAAGTCAGTAATGACCTGTTTCAGCTTTGATTAGGAAGTTTTTCAGCCAAATCTATGAAAACTGTCAAAACACATTCAATGATCTGTTCTTTGACTTCAGGCTGTGAATGAAATGTAGTTTTTCATTGACTGACTGATAGTTAAACTGATTTCTCTGGTCCCTGTAGGTAATGTGACCTACAGTCAGTCATGTGTGAAGTCAAACCCACATCATGCAGCTGATTTCTGTTTCTCTTTGTGTGTCCTCTCAGTTTCCCAGCATGCCCTGGCAGGTATGGTGCAGGTGAATGAGGGGGCGGAGTCTGTCCTGCTACCCTGCAACTACTTGGGTTTTTTACCTGTGGACAACCCCACAGTGATTTGGTCCAGGAACGATCTCAGTCCCAAATCTGTCCACAAACAACGAGAAACAGGTGAAGTTAAAGGTCAGAACCGGGTTTACAGGGGGAGGACATCGATGACGCCTGATGCTCTAGACTCTGGAGACTTCAGCCTCACTCTGAGAAAACCCCACCTCTCTGACAGCGGCAACTACACCTGCTCCATCAGTGATGGAAGAGAAGAACGGAGAGTGACAGGCGTACATCTACATGTCAAAGGTCAGAAACAAACCTCAACATGTGGTTTCAGAGGGAAACAAACACTCAAGGCCAAACAGTTTCTGGTCTTTCCAGTAGAAAATCAAAGTGGTGATCAGGAGCTGTTGTATTGTTGGAGTCACAGAAAACATTTCTGATCTCATCTAACAAGTAGGACTTCTCAAGGACACACACACATCAGTCTTCAGTGTGTCTATCTGGGCTTACATTGAATAAAAATGTGAACCCCCAGCTTCAGTCAGAGGAAATAATCAAATCAGAACTGTATAAGAAGGTGAGTTGTGGTCTTTAAGTGAGCTGATGAAGAGTTCTGGTTCAGTCTCGTCACATATCCGTGTTGATGCCACATTAAGCGTAACCTCCTAGCGTCACGTGAGTAAGCGTATTGCGTCATTTCCTGTTTCTGCACCGTGTGGTATTGCTGTTTACAGAGTGTTAGCTTCGCTCAAATTCCAAAAAACGTTCTGTTTATTGCGGGGAATCCTTACGTATCTTCAACCACCTGTCCTCTATAGCTACTTTTTGAACTACACACTCTCTCTTCTAATCAACTTTGTCTGCTAACGTTATCGAATTAACCATGGCTTCTCCCTCTGCTTCCTCTTCTCTCTCCTGCATCTCGTGCCACATGTTTAGTTACTCCTCTGCCTCCTTTAGTGGTAATGGTATGTGTAACAAATGTAGTTTATTCATAGCACTGGAGGCGAGGCTTTCCGAATTGGAAGCACGGTTCCGCACCATTAGGGTTGCCAACTTCCTGAAAAAAAAATAAGGGACACCTCATGGCAGGTCCGGCCGACCCGATTGCCTTCACCCTTCCTGGCGTGGTGAATCTTTTTAGCCCCTTTTTTTGTGAGTCAAACAATTTTTTTAACTCAAAAAAAGAAAATACAGAGGCACTCTGAAGTTGAAAAAGTATCAAAAAAAGCCTTTAATTTAACATGGCAAGGACTGATTAAAAGCACATGAGCCTACGCGTTGCGGCCATATTGGCCTTCATCAGGGCATTTTTTAACTATTTGACTCAAACCTGAATTGAATTAGATGCATATTTTTGAGTGACATGAACACATGGAAAACTAATTATTATCCAGCAATTCCCTTTAATACAAAATAACAAAATTCACTGAATAAAATAAGTATCTCTTTTAAACAGAAACCTGTCCTGCTTAACTTAAAAGAAATTAATAATAAAACAATAGATATAAAGCAGAACATTCATCCAGCAATAGTGCTAATTTTTAGTGCAATAACGAAAGTGCAAACAGAGTCTGTAGAAAACTTATAAACATCGTAAACATATTTGTGCCTCAAAGGCTATAACCGTATGCAACAAATTGGTCTAGGGTTCCCCTAGTTTTGTTGTCCCTTATGCTTCGCATGTGCCCACCACTGGAAGCATGTTGCTTTAGATCAGTCAGTCCACCATGGGCTATGGAAAGAGTGCGCCGGCACACTGTGCAGTGCGCTTTATAGATGTTATCGCGCACTTTTTCCATCCAGGTGTTATCTTTTTCCCAATCCTCTCTGTATTTCTGCATTCTTTTCTGGTTTTTTCTTGGAGTACAAATCGCATTGTTGCTTGAACTTGGTGTACTGCCCCTTAAATCAGTGTCGGCGTCTGTGTCACTGTCACCCATGCTGCTTTGTTGTCTTCCGCTATCTTCTCCGCGAGCGACAGTACCTCAACCAATGGGAGGAGCGTATTCTGTATCGTCATACTCGTGTGTGAATATGCTGTCAGATCATTGGTCACAGAGAAGGACAGGGCCTGGGAACAAGTTTACCGTAAATTTTCATATAAAGCGTCCTGTTATTCATTTTCCATTGGCATTTTACTGACTATTTTTTGACTCTCACAGTAATACGGGACAAAGTGCGTCCCTTTTCAGCTCAATACGGGACGGGTGCTTTTATTTCTAAATACGGGACGATTCCGTTTTTCAAGGGACGGTTGGCAACCCTACGCACCATTGAAAAACAACCAGCAGCTAGCCAGGGCCCTGTAGCCGGTGCGGACCGACCAAGAGTAGCTCCTGTTAGCATAGCTCCAGTTAGCTGTCCCCCGACAGCTCCCGAGCAGCCGGGAAACCAGGGCGGCTGGGTGACGGTTCGAAGGAAGCATAGTCCCACAAGGCCCGTGGATCACCACCAAACCCTTCACGTCTCCAACCGATTTTCCCCACTCAGCGACACACCCGCTGAGAAACCAACTCTGGTGATTGGCGACTCTATTTTGCGGAACGTGAAGATAGAGAAACCAGCGACCATAGTTAGATGCATTCCAGGGGCCAGAGCGGGCGACACTAAATCTTACCTCAAACTGCTGGCTAAGGCTAAGGTTAAATACAGTAAAATTGTTATTCACGTCGGCAGTAACGACACCCGGTTACGTCAGTCGGAGGTCACAAAACTTAATGTGGAATCGGTGTGTAAGTTTGCTAAAACTATGTCGGACTCCGTAGTTTTCTCTGGTCCCCTGCCCAACCTGACCAATGATGACATGTTTAGTCGCACGTCGTCATTTCACCGCTGGTTATCTAGGTGGTGTCCAGCAAACAAGTGGCCTTCATTGACAATTGGCACACTTTCTGGGGAAAGCCTGGTCTGATTAGGCGAGATGGCATCCACCCAACTTTAGCGGGTGCTGCTCTCATCTCTAGGAATATGGCCGATTTTATTAACCCCCCGAAACCATGACAACCCAGAGTTCAGACCAGGAGGCGGAGTTGTAGTCTTACACACTTCTCTGCCGCTTCTCTAGGACTGTCTCACACCCTAAACTCTATAAACTCTATAGATGTTCTGTCTGCTCCCAGATTATTTAAACCAAAAAATAACAACAGAGGAGTTTCTCATAGGAACCTGATACAAATCAATACAAGTTCATTGGTAGAACAGAAGAATAGGAAAATTAAATGTGGTCTTTTAAATGTCAGATCTCTCTCATCTAAATCTCTTTTAGTGAATGATCTGATAACTGATCATCAGATTGATCTATTTAGTTTGACTGAAACATGGCTACAGGATGATGAATATGTTAGTTTAAATGAGTCTACGCCACCCAGTCATAGTAATTATCATATTCCGAGAAGCACAGGTAGAGGAGGAGGAGTGGCAGCAATCTTCCACTCTGATTTATCTATTAATCCTAGACCTAAGGAGAGCTTTAATTCATTTGAAAGTCTTACTCTTAGTCTTCCCCATCCAGACCAGAAAATACAAAAACCAATTCTTTTTGTTGTGGTGTATCGCCCACCTGCTCCTTATTCTGAGTTTTTAGCTGAATTCTCTGAGTTTTTATGTGATTTAGTTCTTAGAACAGATAAAGTCATTATAGTAGGTGACTTTAACATCCATGTTGATGTTGTCAGTGACAGCCTTAGCTCCTCATTTACATCATTATTAGATTCAATTGGCTTTTCTCAGAACGTAAACGGATCAACTCACAGTTTTAATCACACCTTAGATCTTGTCCTAACATATGGCATAGAAACTGAAGGTTTAACAGTATTTACTCATAACCCTCTTTTGTCTGATCATTTCCTCATAACCTTTGAATTTGCAATAATGGATTACACAGGAACTGAAAAGACATTTCATTACAGTAGATGTTTGTCTGACAATGCTGTAACTAGATATAAAGAATTAATTCCTTCTTTATTTACCTCAGTGCCATGTACCAATGTTGTGGACGACAGCAACCACAATTTAACCCCTGCACTAATAGATTATTTTGTCGATGGCACTGCAGCATCGCTTAGTTCAACTTTAAACTTAGTTGCTCCTCTGAAAAAGAAGGTCATAAATAGGAGGAGGCTAGCTCCATGGTATAATTCACAGTTGCGCTGTTTAAAACAGGCAGCCCGAAAGCTAGAAAGAATTTGGCATTCCACTAATTCTGAAGAAGCTCGCATAGCCTGGAAAGATAGTTTAACAACTTATAAAAAAGCTCTCAGTAGTATTAGAACAGCATATTATTCATCATTAATAGAAGAAAACAAGAACAACCCCAGATTTCTTTTCAGCACTGTAGCCAGGCTGACAAAGAGCCACAGCTCTGTTGAGCCATCTATTCCTTTAGCCCTCAGTAGTAATGACTTCATGAGCTTCTTTACTAATAAAATTGTCGGCATTAGAGAAAATATTCAAGGCATCCTTCCAACAGCTGTTAAAGATGCAAGTGCAGCGACATTAGAAACTTTTGTAAGACCTTATCAATATCTGGAATCCTTCTCCCCAGTAGATCTTCTTGAGCTCTCTTCAACAATTACAGCATCTAAACCATCAACCTGTCTTCTAGATCCAATCCCAACTAAATTGCTCAAAGAAGTTTTTCCATTAATTAACACCTCCATATTGAACCAGATAAATTTATCTTTATTAACAGGATATGTGCCTCAGTCTTTTAAGATTGCTGTAATTAAGCCCTTACTCAAGAAAGCCACTCTAGATCCAGATGTTTTAGCCAACTATAGACCAATCTCCAACCTTCCTTTTATTTCCAAAATTCTAGAAAAAGTTGTTGCTAATCAGTTGTGTGACCACTTAAACAAGAATGGTCTGTTTGAAGAGTTTCAGTCAGGTTTTAGAGTTCATCATAGTACAGAAACAGCTTTGGTTAAAGTTACCAATGATCTCCTCATGGCTTCAGACAGTGGACTTGTCTCTATACTTGTTCTGCTAGATCTTAGTGCTGCATTTGACACTATTGATCATAATATTTTACTACAGAGACTTGAAAGTGAGGTCAAGATTAAAGGAACTGCATTAGACTGGTTTGAATCCTATCTATCTGACAGATTCCAGTTTGTTCATGTCAATAATGATTCCTCTACTTATACAAAAGTAAGATATGGAGTTCCTCAGGGTTCTGTGCTAGGACCAATACTCTTCACGTTATACATGTTGCCATTAGGCAAGATTATTAGAAAACATGGCATAAACTTTCATTGCTATGCAGACGACACCCAGCTATATTTATCTATGAAACCAGATGAAACTAATCAGTTGGTTAAACTCCAAGCATGCCTTAAAGACATAAAGGCTTGGATGACCTGTAATTTCCTACTCTTAAACTCAGACAAAGCAGAAGTTATTGTTTTCGGTCCTAAGCATCTCAGAGATTCATTATCTAATCACATGGTGTCTTTGGATGGCATTACCTTGGCCTCCAGTACTACTGTAAAAAACCTTGGTGTTATATTTGATGAGGATATGTCCTTTAAATGTCACATAAAGCAAGTGACCAGGACTGCCTTCTTTCACCTGCGTAATATCGTCAAAATTAGGAACATCCTGTCTCAGAGTGATGCTGAAAAACTAGTTCATGCATTTGTGTCGTCCAGACTGGATTATTGTAATTCATTACTGTCTGGCTGTCCAAATAGCTCTTTAAAAAGCCTCCAGTTGATTCAAAATGCCGCAGCAAGAGCATTGACAGGAATTAGCAAGAGAGATCATATTACTCCAGTTTTAGCTTCTCTTCACTGGCTCCCTTTAAAGTCTAGAATAGAATTTAAAATCCTCCTTCTTACATACAAGGCCCTTAAAGGCCTAGCTCCATCGTATCTTAAAGACCTTATTGTACCATATCATCCCAGCAGATCACTTCGGTCTGAAAGTGCAGGCCTACTTGTGGTTCCTAGAATTTCAAAAAGTAGAATGGGAGGTAGAGCTTTCAGCTATCAGGCTCCTCTCCTGTGGAACCAGCTCCCAGTTTGGGTTCGGGAGGCAGACACTCTCTCTATTTTTAAGGTCAGGCTTAAGACTTTCCTTTTTGATCAGGCTTATAGTTAGGGCTGGACTAAACCATCCCTTAGTTATGCTGCTATAGGCCTAGGCTGCTGGGGGACGATGCACCAAACACATGTCCTCCTTCTTTCTTCTCTCTCCTCTCTCGCATCCTCTTGCCCTCTAATTTCCTATATACTACTAGTCATACAATTCTGTGCTATTACTATGTAGAATGTTTACTGCTGTGTGTGTCCCCCCCCCCCCCTTCTTGTGAGTATCTCTGGCCTGGAGTGGTGTGTTTCCTGTGGAGCTCTATACTACATCTGTTGTCGTGGTCTCATCAGCCTGCCCAGTCTTCATGGAATCCTGCAGTTATCCACTCCTACCTGAATGAACAATTCTCCAACCTGCCTATGTTTCCTCTTACATTTTCAAACTGTCATGTAACATCATCAGTTTGTATCATAAGATTCCACATGTACACTTTAGTCAGATATGTGTATCTATGACAGATGTATGTTTATCTTGCTGTTCTCTTCTCTTCTCTCTTTGCTGTTCTCTTCTCTCTTTCTTCTGTCTGTACCCGGCTGGCCTTAGGCAGATGGGTCCCTCCATATGAGCTGGGTTCTGCTCGAGGTTTCTTCCTGTTAAAAGGGAGTTTTTCCTTGCCACCGTTGCCTTCAGGCTTGCTCTGGGGGTTTCAGGCCGGGTTTTTGTAAAGCGTCTTGAGACGATTTGTATTGTTATTGACGCTATATAAATAAAATTGAATTGAATTGAATTGAATTGAATATCATGTTGCCCCTGAGCTGAAGAACAGTCTACAGATATTTAAAGGTACAGTATGTAAGATTCTGGCCAAAACTGGCCAAAACTGGTACTGCAATCACTTTCAAAATACTGTAGAACGGTGTATCCCCCCCTGACTCGAGGTTGCCAGCTACGCTGCAGGATCCAGCAATTACGTTTCACATTGCCATAATCGACGTGCTAATGTTGTTTTCCTCGGCGTTTCAGCATAATGACAGAGAATGGTAAATGGCACATTCCGGAGATCGAACCGCTAACCCTCTGGTTCGTGGACAACCCGCTCTACCTACTGAGCCACAGCCGCCCTGTGAAACGGGCAGTGTTTGGAATAACGCTGTTTAAAAGAACGGCGTTAGGTAACGACGTTATTTTTTCAGTGACGGGGTAATCTAACTAATTACTTTTCCCGTCGTTAGAACGCCGTTAACGTTACTGGACGTTAAATGCGGTGCGTTACTATGCATTGATTGAATATGTGTAATCCGAACGCACCCCTGGCTCACCGCTAGTGAGGAGGTGGGTTAATAACGAGGTAAGCGATTATGATTGGCTAAGGCAGAGTCATGTTTCATGGTAGCCAATCAGAGCCAGTGTTTTTGCACACATGCCAGCACACGCGCCACACACTCACAACAGCTAAACAGAGATTCGACGAAGCAGCAGAGATGGCGAGTCAGGAGCAATCCGATGAAAAGTTGGCATTTTCAAGGTGGAGATATTTAAGCACTACTTCAATAAATAAAAAAAATCATTGTGGTCAAAGGGAGGGACGTGCATGTAAGCAACTCTAATTTAATGAAGCATCACACAACGACACGCATCTACAAAGCTAGTGGCCAAAAACACCGATACCTCCACCACAGATGATAGCTCGCCGTCTAAACCCTGTCGAAATATAAATATTATATATATATATATATATATATATATATATATATATATATATATATATATATATATATATATAAATATCGAAAGTTATGTACATACACCTGTCTGTTCTACCAATTTCAACTGACTTGTGAAAACTGCTCAAAAAAATCCAAATTATTTGACATATAACAACTTTTTTTTTAACAGTAACGCAAATAGTTACTTTCCCTGGTAACGAGTTACTTTTATTGTAGAGTAATTCAGTTACTAACTCAGTTACTTTTTGGAACAAGTAGTGAGTAACTATAACTAATTACTTTTTTAAAGTAACATTCCCAACACTGGAAACGGGCTCATAATGCATCGCTAATGTTAGCAATGACGACTCTGCGTTTTTATTTCCCAAACAATTCCTTACCTTTTCAATTCGATGACCCACCTCCTCTGTATGCGCTAACGTAACGTTACTTTGCACGAACATGCATAACTTTGTTCGACTGTCGTGAATATTTTAAATGTCCATTTACATTATGTACAAGTAAGTTAGCCAGATGAATCTTACCTGTCCAGGAGAAAATTAGCAACGTTGGCGTCTGTCTTCAAATTCTTCTCCGTTTTCAGCCGTCTCCATCTTTCAAAGGCATCTCCTATACAAATCCTTGTTTTATTTCGGACTTTGTCACGACGTAGTTCGCATTCATAACGAGGTCTTGGGTTTAGTAACGTTATACATGTTTTATCCGACACGTTCGTAGCTGCAGCTGTGGTAACTAGAGCAGAGCTGGCAACCCGGATGACGAAACTCTACTGACTTGGTGATTAGTAGATAGGTGGAGGGTGGCGCCTCAGACCAAAACACAACATGACAACAATAACATCAGTTGAGGGCTGCAACTCTCACTTTTAAATGACAATATCCTGGCCGGACCACTGTTGTCAGTGATATAAGTATTTGAAATGAACATGATTTCTTCATGTCTAGTGACATATCAGGGCCATTTTATGATGAATTGAAATACATTTCTTACATACTGTACCTTTAACAAACTCCACCAGGAACTCTGGACCATGTATTAAACATGTTAGGCTGCTTCAGTTCCTGCATGTAACAGTTATTATTAAACCAGCTGACTGATGTTTCTGTCTCTTGTGTTCTCTCAGTTTCCCAGCCTACCCTGGCTGTGGAGGTGGTGGACGGGGCGGAGTCAGTTCTGTTGCCCTGTCAAGACTCTTCTGTTCCTATGGACCCCACGGTGGAGTGGATCCGCTACGAACTCAGTCCTTCAACCGTCCATCAGCGTCGGAAGACAGGTGATCAACTGAAAAACCAAAACCAGCGTTATAGCGACCGAACATCCATGAAGACTGACGCCTTGACAACTGGAGACTTCAGCCTGAGTCTAAGGAAACCTCGCCTCTCTGACAGCGCAACCTACATCTGCTCCATCAGTGCATTTGGAAACGAACGCAGACTGGCAGCCGTGCAGCTGCAGGTCAAAGGTCAGCAATAAATACTAACACTGTATACAGCAGTATACTGTATGATCACACACAGTTGACATTTGTAGGGTTACCATCTCTAAGCCTTTTGGCCTGGAAGTATCCTGGAACAGAACTAATCTGTTCACTGAGAACATTGTCTGACCAAATTCAGAGAATGCAAACCAAGTACTTGTCTTCTGTTCAAACTCCGACCCAAGAAACTTTGATTTCCGCTCAAGCTACAGCCCTAGTTTCTGTCCCTGAGACTTCTCTAGTCTCTGTTTTTACCTTGTCTCCTCACCTCTCCCAGCCTGAGCGATTTTCTGGAGATTCAGGTGACTGCTGAGCATTCCTGAGACAGTGTGGACTCCATTTTGAGTTCCAGGCCACCTCCTACCCTACCGAGCCAAGGTGGCATCATCTCCCTTCTTTCTGGAAGAGCTGAAGCCTGGGCTACAGCTGAGTGGAGCCAGAGTTCTCCTATCTGCGACTCTTTTTAACTTTTCTCTGAGACTTCTCCTGGACGTGAGGCAGCCAGGGCCCTAGCAGGCCTACATCAGGGAGAGAGATGGGTTAGCGTTTTGTAGCGTCTTGGGTTGACTTTATTCTTTATCTGCACCTGAAATGCAAGCCATGAAGGAATATGTGGAATCATCCTTGGCTGATTGGCTCTCCTTCATCCTACCCTGCTGGAGCTGGATTTTTCTTTGTGGGCAGAAAAGATAAGTCTCTTTGCCCTTGCATCGACTACCATGGCCTGAACGACATCGCCATCATGAACAGGTACCCACTTCCTCTTATCTCTTCTGCCTTTGAACAGCTACAAGGAGCTAAGATTGTTTTCCAAGCTAGATCTACAGAATGCCTACAATTCAGGGAGAGGGATGAGTGGAATGTCTTTTGGACTCACAAATGCCCCAGCTGTCTTCCAGGCCCTGGTGAATGATGTCCTCCGAGATATGTTGAACATCTTTGTGTTTGTCTACTTGGATGACATCTTCATCTTTTCCCCCGACGAAGAGACTCAAGTCCATCATGTCCAGTGCTTGACCATCAGCTCTCGAATGAAGTGAAACTCTTGAGTGAATTTCATGTTCCTTCTGTGTTCTTGGGATTTGTTACTGAGGAGAGACTTCTGATGGACCCAGCTAAGGTCAGTGCTGTCAAGCACTGGCCCACACTTCACACCTGCAAACAATTACAACGCTTCCTGGGCTTTGCAAATTTATATGGCTGCTTTATTAGGAACTTTAGCTCGGTGGCTTCGCCATCACATGCCTTAACCTCTGCACATGCCAAGTTTTTGTGGTCTCCAGAGGCTGATCAGGCCTTCCAGAAACTGAAGGAATGCTTCACCACAGCTCATGTACTAACCCTTCCTGATGCCAGTACACAGTTAGTTGTGGAAGTGGATGCCAACAAACAAAGGTAGACCACAAACAACACCCCTGTGGGCTGAGTTTGTTGATGCCATTTCCCATCTGTTTTTCCCTTGACTCTGCACCAGAGTATCCTTCACATATCCTTTCCCCGTCCTATATGGTGGGGGCAGTAACCTGGGAAATTGAGGATAGGGTCAAACAAGCTACTGGTGATATTCAAGACCCTGATGGTTGTCCCCAGAACCAGTTGTTTGTTCCATCCTCTCTCTGTTCTCAGGTGATTCATTGGGCACACACCTGCAAGATGTCCTGTCACCCTGGAGTGAATTGGACTCTGTTCTTAATCAGACAACAGTTTTGGTGGCCTTCCATTTTGGTTTGCACCCTTTCGGTTTGCACCCAAAATAAAACATCTCGCTGTCCCCCAGCTGGACTGCTGCACACTCTTCCAGTTCCACACCACCCTTGGTCTCACATTTCTCTGGACTTTGTCACCGGGTTCCCTCTATCAGAAGGCAACACTACCATTCTCACTGTTGTGGAGAATTTTTTTTAAATTGGTGTACTTTGTTCCTGTCAAGTCTGTTCAAAGCGTCATGGCTTCCCAAACTTGAAAAAGGAAAGACTTGACCAGACTCAGGATTTTTCTCAATCTTCGGTTTATTTGACCAATAAACTAAGGAAGGTGAAAAACCTTTAAACACAAGAATAAAACAAATGTAAATAAAATTCTGCATTTTCCATCAACCAAGATAAGTACATTTAAATGCATTTTCAGGTAAGTGCATGTAATTTGTTTAAAGGTAAGTATATTTTAAACACACATCAACCATTATCTCACTAAGTCAACCCCAGGTAAGTACTGTGTAAATTAGGAATTGAATAAACAGAAACCTAACCATTTACTTTTAAATTAACCTTTTAACCTAAATTATTTTATAAAGATTTTAGACTCGGCATGTATTTCTATCACAGTTTTAACTAAATACTCATTTTGTAACTAACTAACTTCCAAATCAAGCATTTTAAACTGATTTTACTCTAGATTTTAACAACCGTTTTTGAACAGAAATACCCTTATTTTTAATACATAAATTAAGTATTTTTACTTTGCATTTGATGAAGCAAAAGTTCGCTATTCTTAAAGATGGTTTTAAGCAACCTAATTGGGCCACAATTTGATATGTTATGGTAAATAAGGTAGGTAACCCAAAGAAACGAAATAAGCACAAATTGTACATCTTAACAGTTTAATATCTAAATAAATGTTTGCAACAGTGCCAATTGCAACAGCTGCTACCCTTTTGCTACCAATTTACCATATAAACAAACAATGTCAATCTCTCTCATCAACAGACAGTACAATTAATTTACCTCAATACATAGACCACAACACAGCCAGAGATCACATTTTAGAGTCCAGTGAAGAGACGTGATCTCACCGGTAGCCCTTTTGATTTGAGTCCTCATCCCATGCGCTGATTTATTTATGAAGTGCTTCTTTAGCTCTGTTTCTGCTGTCCTCCGCAGCCTTGCACCCAGCCCAACGGTGCAACGTGTGCTGCTGGTTAGTCTAATTCCATTCACCTGCAGAGCGGCACGTCTGTTGTTAAAAGTACTAGAGGGACTAGAGGGTACTAGCACTAAAAGTACTAGAATGAGTTCCACCAGAGAGAGAAAGAGATTTTTGATTTTTTTTTTTTTTTTGATTTTTAAAAAACATATTGGAACAATAAATAAAAACGTTCATCATTTCATCAACAGAACCTACTTAAACACAATATTAAAGGTCAGAACATCTACAGACACAGAGCATATCACGTCTTCATAGCACCACCTATGGATAAAATCAGTCATGTTACTCACTGTGCTTCCTGTCCAGTTCTGTCCTCCACCTTATTTCTTGTACTACAGTAAATGGACATTTTTGCCATTGTTTATGCTGGAGGACAGTGTTCCAGGACATTTTTGCCTCCACTCCAGTGAGTAGTGTCTCCAATTCACTTTTTTGAAGTTCTTCTTTTTTTTTTTTTTGGGGCCAATGAGGTATTTCCGTAAAAACTGCAGTCTGAATCACTGCAAAAAAAGAAAAGCTGGGGGAACTCAAACTTTCAAGGCAACAAACTTCGATAAAATTTTAAGTTGGGCAGTTAAACTAAATATTGTAAGTTTTGCTTTTGAGTTGCTCAACTCTGAATTCTGATTTGTCAACTCAACTAGAAGTTGTACTAACTTTTAATTTTACGTTGTAAAAACTTCTAATCCTTACTTCTGCTAATTCTCCCATTAGTTGTACCAACTTTTAATTTTACATTGTAAAAACTTTTAATACTTAATTCTGCTAACTCTCCTGTACATTTTACACGGTAAAAATGTAATTCTTATACAGAATCCACTTTAATTTGGTTTAGTATAGCAGAATAATTTAAGAGTAATTTAAAATTGCACACTGCAATAGTTTATAGTGTAACCCAACTTTACAATTTAGAACACATAACTTTTTTTATCAAATGTATAAAAAATTACAGATGCAACATATGCATTCAAAAGATTTATTTAAACCAGCATCACATCCCTTCCAGTAGGGCCAAGTAAATGAAAACTGAGACCCAATTGTCCCGGTCCTCGCAGTCAACTTGTGCCACATTGTATACTAAAAAAAAAAATAAAAATTCGAGTCATGTATACCAGACTTCACAGAACCAGAAGGAGTTTGTTTTTGAGGGATCTGACCCTTGAAGTGAGGTCCGTACCAAGTTCCATGAAAACATTCTGAACAGTTTCGAAAGTGTAGCTGAGGTCTTTTGGGTGCTTAAGGTTTAAAGCATAGATCAACCCAAAGAGGTAAGCAAAAGCAGTTGGCAGGTCAGGGAGATCTTGAAGGACAATCTCTTCTTCCACAACGACAGCAACACTCACAACACTTTGAGGAGCTGTGCTGTCATCATCCTCCAACACAGTGAGGATAGCCACAGTGAGGCCCTTTGTCTGCTCCTCTTCTGCGTCAGTGTCCTTGTGTTGACAGACAGGAAAAGACCAACACGTGACTTGCAAGACATTAGTCATTAAAATACTGTGAATCAGAATAAACTATTACTAAATTAATTCCAAATTATTGCATAAACATTTTTTCTGCAAACAGAACTACAAGTTTGACATATTAACCATTTCCATCCCATATCCCACAACCACAAACTGAACCCCCATACACACATCAACTGACATCAATTAGGCTACATCAAGTCATAACCACTGTCTCAACATACAGTCATTTAGTGAGACCAGCAGACGGCAGAGAACTGAGTAGAGAGGCAGACAGCAAACTAACGGCACAGCGGACTGAGCCACTGCCTGTGGCCGGCTCCGCTCTGTCTCTCTCTCTGGCCCTATCTCAAACCTTCACCTGCTGTGGTCCTGGAGCAGCGACCTAGCATGAGTGTTATTATCACTGTAGTAACATCAACAATTTTTCTAAAAGATGACATGAAATGTCATCTAACATTGCGACCACAATTTTTTTTAGCATTAAAACCCTATGGCTAACAAGTTAGCGAGCATGAACGGTTTAGCTCACGACTAGCTTAAGCTAATGACTAAAAAGTTTGTTTTTAAATGTTGAAAATGTGTAGGTTGACTTCTCCATTCATCTACAACATACTGCACAACACTCCTCAGAATAAAATTCCTGTATCATTTTAACTTAATTTAATTAAAGGTTGGTTAACTTACCCGTGTGGACTACAGCTCGACGCAGCACAGCCACAATGAGACGTCAAGTGAAAAGTAGCTACCAACTTGGAAAGTTGGCTTTCCCGCATTTCTCAACAAAAAAACAAGAGTTAGCAGAATTGTTGTCCCTTGTATTGAACCCCAACTTGGAGATACAAGTATTAACAACTAATCAAATTTTTTTGGAGAAAACAACTGGCTTGCTTTGTTGTGCTAACTAACATTATTGCCTTAAATGTCAATAATTTATATTTTCAAGCTTGACAAACTGTAATTACTGTTTTAGCCCAAAAAATACAAGTTGTTTTTTTTTGCAGTGATGTTGTTAACCTGCTCTGTATATTTATCAGGCCATGTCCTGTCCATGTCCACTCTGAGGCACCCAGTGTAATTTATCCCAGAAAAAAATCACCAAGAACAGCTGTAGCTTCGCTGTTAGACCTTTAGGTGGCTCCATAACAGCTAGCTGGTGCCAGAGGGCCGACGCAACCAAGTTATTAATAACTAACACCCGGCCTCTAAAAGATCATTTTATTTAATTTGACTTTCATCTTTTCTATAATTCCGTCCCAGTTTTTCTGCACCATGTTCTCGTCTCCCAGATATTAAAAAACATCCTTTTCCCACTTTACTTTCCCTATTCTTACCACATCCTGGGTAACCTGTGGGGCAGACATCCAGATGAGTGATACATAATTCCACGTGTTTGTGAGTGAAAGGACAATGTTCAACTAGAGAAATGCCAACATATCAATAAAGTAACAAGGATTTTATTTACAGAATTATTATTTGTGTATTATCTCTCTCTTTTAAAATATTTTTTATTTTCTTTCTTTAAGGTCTCTGCTTAGTTTTCTCATAATTCCTCGATGTCATGTTGTGTTCAATGTACTTCAACCAGGGAAAAATATCAGAGCTGTTTGAACTCTGAGACATTCAGGAGTTTGGACCAGAGTAGTGGTGTTCATGTGGAGCTCATTCTGTTCTTTGTTTTTAACCCACAGAACCGTACATTTTTCCAGTTGAGGCCTGGGTTCTCCTGGTTGTCATCATTGTCATGATCGTTGGTGGTGTCATTGTGGGTCTTGGAGTGTATTTGAGAAGATTCTTCAACAAAGGTATGCTGTGTGTGTTAATCTCTCACAGTGTTAGTAGATGAAGACAATAGACACAAAAAAATAAATAAATAAATAAATGAGGAGTGATATAACCAGTCCAGCATCAAACATGACTGTGGAATCAGTTTGACGCTGATGTGACGACTAAATATCAGAGAAAACTATAACGATAGGTGTCACTAAGAAACCTTAATCTAAACGACCTCACTGAAAGAACCAGTGAACACCACCAGGGCTGGCTGTGGTCAGACGACCTGAACAAAGGCAAAGCAAACTTAGTTGCACCAACATGACGCTAAACATAGAGATGAAGGTCAGTACCTTCCTCAGGAAATATTTGGGACTACCAGAGTAACACTACAGCAAACTGTAACTGCCATTCAAGTCCTTGTGAGAGGAGTTTAAGGAGACGAGACCCAGGGAAGGGATGCAAAGGTGGTTAGAAACAGGATGGAGGAGAGGGTGGACAGGAAGTGGAGGGTAGTGTTTAACATTTACACAGAAGCTGATTGTGGATACAATGATTGTTTATCTGGCATTTTATCTTTAATTTCTAATTTCTGGAACTTGACTGGAACCAGTCAAACATGTTTCACTCCAAATATTTCTCTTCAATGTGCTCAGAGCTGCTGCTGCTGTCTCTACAGCTGATGATGGGATTTGTTGTCCTCTCAGTCTACCAGGTGGAGGTGGATTCAGGGGTGGAGTCTGTCCAGCTGACCTGCAAAACCACAGCTCACCTGCCTGAAGACGCTAAAGTGGTGTGGAAGGACAGAAAATACTGGACGCTCCATGTGTATCAGAACGGCTCTGACCAGCTTGAAGATCAGAACCAGATTTACAGAAACAGAACAAAGATGAATGAAGACCTGCTGAAAACTGGAGACCTCAGTCTGACCCTGAAATACCCCACATGGGAAGATACAGACATCTACACCTGCACCGTCTACAACAGGTGGAGAAACATCCTGATGAAGAAACAAGTGAAGCTCAATGTCGGAGGTCAGTACTGTAGATACAGGTAAGAGGTCAGAGGTCAATACTGTAGACACAGGTAAGAGGTCAGAGGTCAATACTGTAGATACAGGTCAGAGGTCAGAGGTCAGTACTGTATACAGAGGTCAGAGGTCAATTCTGTAGATACAGGTCAGAGGTCAGAGGTCAGTACTGTAGATACAGGTCAGAGGTCAGAGGTCAGTACTGTAGATACAGGTAAGAGGTCAGAGGTCAATACTGTAGATACAGGTCAGAGGTCAGTACTGTATACAGAGGTCAGAGGTCAATTCTGTAGATACAGGTCAGAGGTCAGAGGTCAGTACTGTAGATACAGGTCAGAGGTCAGAGGTCAGTACTGTAGATACAGGTCAGAGGTCAGAGGTCAGTACTGTAGACACAGGTAAGAGGTCAGAGGTCAATACTGTAGATACAGGTCAGAGGTCAGTACTGTATACAGAGGTCAGAGGTCAATTCTGTAGATACAGGTCAGAGGTCAGAGGTCAGTACTGTAGATACAGGTCAGAGGTCAGAGGTCAGTACTGTAGATACAGGTCAGAGGTCAGTGATTTTCCATCTTTCTGTCCAAACGATTCATGCTCATTGTTAAAATGTATTTTTTCTACCAATGTATTTGTAGTTCTTCCAGTTTCCATCTCATCTGTGGTGATTAGATGTTACATTAGTGTTCATTACAGATTACACTCAGATCTACTGCTGCAGAGCGTCTCGTCCAGTTTCCAGCTTCAGTCTCTTGTAGTTTACCTTTAGACAAGTTGTTCAGTCAGGTAGGTCATCCACCAGAAGTTGTTCTTTCACAGCTTTTTGATGTGAGGTGACAGTGTTAACCAATGCACCTCATTAAAAACAGAATTAATAAAGATAATAATAATGATAAAAAGAGATTCCAGACTGGTGCATTGATGACTCTGTCTTTTGAGGGTCTTTAAGATAAGATAAGATAAGATTAGACATGTTTATTGATCCCACGTATGGGAAATTAACTTGTCACAGTAGCATTGAATTGATTTGAAAAATATATACGACAAAATAACAACGTTTCGAAAATATATAGAGAAATATGAAGACATTCTGTATATACACTGTGGTGGTGGAATAAAAAATATACAAATAAATAGATTGCTAAAACTTTCGGAAAAACTATAAGTTGGTGAGGTAGTGGTTTGTGCAAAAAGGCAGATTTATTTTTGCAAAAGTACAGTTATTATTGACTCAGGCTGGTGTTGTACAGCCTGATGGCAGCTGGGGTGAAGGACCTGCGGTAGCGTTCCTTCCTGCTTTGGTCTCCTACAGTCTGATGCAGTGGGTGAGAGGGGTTGTCCATGATTGATGTCAGCTTGGCTAACATCCTCCTCTCACCCACCTCCTCGATGGAGTCCAGAGAGCAGTCCAGGACAGAGCCGGACCGTCTGACCAGCTTGTTCAGTCTCTTCCTGTCCCTCTCTGAGCTTCCACTGCTCCAGCAGACCACTGCATACAGGATGGCAGAAGCCACCACAGAGTGACTTTAGTGGGTCTTTATATACTTTTCTGATGGTTTTAGAGGGTTTTCAATAATTAGTGGTTTGCTGATGTGAGACCAGAAGAACTTGGTACAATGTTAAAGTACAATGCCTTGGGACCTGCACAAGAAGTACACTGGCTTGTGATTCCCTGTGGATGGATTTAGAACAATTCACTTTCAGTCATGGTTATTAATTGGTTTTTGTATAGGTCACTGTATAATGACAGTAAAGGCTAATATGAATCATTGTTGGTAATTAATGATGTTCAGGATGATAACTGAAGATCATTGTTTGCATGAATCATACATCATCACAGATTAGATCCTAAACTGATCGTACACACAACTGAAGAACTTTTGTGGCATTAATGAATAATTAGAGAGCTCCTGTTTGTTCTTGGGTAAGAAGACCCTCGACCATACATGAACACAAGAAAGACAATCTGCTGCTGGTGCTGGGAAATAAGAATGAAAAGGAATGAACCTGATTAAGACACAGGGAAATGTTCTGAAATCATTCATTCACTTCATAAATGGATAGTTTAACATTTAACATTTAATATGTAGGGGAGTCTACACCTTTTAAATGTCTCGTTAGGGCACCACCTCCTGTTATCGTAGGAAGAACACGGTTTAAATCAATTTATCAGTCTCAATTAAATAATTTGCATATCTGAAGGAGTGAATCCTTTACTACAATTTGTACCAGTCATTCTCTGCCATAAAATAACATCACAAACAACTTCTTAAGTGTGAACAAATATTTATTTAATAAAGTGACAACTATGAATAAATGAGGGACTAATAGAATATAGGAGTGTAATCAAATGAACGAATATAATAAGGTATGAAATAATTTCTGGAGCGATGGTGAGAGATGGAGATGTTTTGAGTCCTAAACTAAAGGAATGGATTTGATATCTGATCTAATCAGTCTTCTCTAAAAGATGTTAGTAGGGAGTTTCAAAGTAGTGACACCAACTCTTTGTCTTAAGCGGTAGGAACGTTTCAGCCTACTTTTGCAGAGTCTTCTCGGCGTTGGTGATGGCGGAGCGTCGGTATGACGAGTTGGTGACGAAGCGGCACAGCTAATGCAGGTCTCTCTGGGACCGGTAGATAGGACTTGTTGCTTGATCTGCAACTCCAACACCCAGCTTTGCTTGAGAGCGTTGTAGGTGTTCAGTCAAAGGCAGATGACACTTGGCAATGTCTTTTACGTTTGAAGAAAGAAACTGGATCGTCACGTCTTCTTGATGTCGTTGCTATGGCAACAGCTTCTTGGTTTCTTGATCCGTCGAAGAGATTGGGTCTTTCTCTGATATCCCAGCTGTCTACGCTGGCTAACTTATAAACGTTGTTGATTAGTACTTCGGTTCGTAGAGTATAAAAATGAATAAAGCTTAGAAAAATATTTAGGTCACTATAAAAATCGTACGTCGGGAAAAACATCCGACGAGAAACAAACAGCGCTTGAAATATTCAAGTGGTTCTTAAACAAGTTACTAAATATAAATGTGACTAAGTACGCAAAGAAGACGACTAAAATAAAAGTAAAATGTGAACGGAAAGTGGAAAGTTGAAAGTGTGGAGAAAGTGCGGCGAAAGAGCGGCGGAAAGAGGAGCGTCTCTCTGGTTTTATGAGTTAATTATTCAGGGCGTGTTTGGATCGGGTTTCCATTTTCTTCGCGCGGAAAGAGAAGGGCACGCCTACTTCTTTGTCTCGAGATGTCTTATTGCCTGATCTTCTTAACCTATTTTATATTATTTAATTGAACCATTCCATCACTCATCATGACTCGTTAGCAATGTTTTTCGTATGCGACAACACTCAACATTACAACATGACAAGATGACGTATCAGAATGACCACATCAAAATAACTCAAAAGCATCAATAAATGAATAAACTCAAGTTCTCTTTACAGTGACATTTTGCTAATAATAAAAAGTTGGGGTTTCTAAAATAACAATTTCAACAGTTATGATTTCAACTAATAGCTACTATTAATAAAAGAACATACCTAAGTTTCAACATTCTTTAACTTCAACAATTGATTAAAAGAGAGAAAATACTTTTAAAGATAGCCACTTGATGGCAATGTTGATCCATCCTTACTGTGACAAATTATGTGAATTTGGGCTAGCATTATTGTACAAGATCGTATCAAAATCGTCTCATTGTGATCGTAAGCACTTGCTGAACAATAATATATAACTTACCAGGTTACAACATTTTTGATAGTCATATTATCAAACTTAGGCTCTTTTAGAGAAGAGAAATGCAGATCAGGGTCTGGTCCTGAGCCAAGGAAAGTTATTTACGACCTTCTTATCTGGGTTCCTCTCCCTTGCTCATTCTCGGAGAGGGGGAGAGGAAAAACCTGTGAAAAGCATGTTTGCATGTATGTCTCTGAAAAAAGAAAATTAGTACATCACAAGTTTAAAACATAATTGAACATCACATTAAGGTTTCTAGGCAAGGCAAGGCAAGGCACGTTTATTTGTATAGCACAATTCGTACACGAGGCAATTCAAAGTGCTTTACAGAAGCAGAAGATATAAAAGCAGATTTAAAAGCATAGAACATTGAATATAGAAAACACAATAAAAGGAAATAAAAACAAATTATTTTAAATAAAATAATTACAGTAATTAGAATCATAAAAGACTGATTTAAAATCAATAAAATAATAAAATGTGTCTAAGAAAAAGCTGCAGCAAATAACAATGTTTTCAAGCCTGATTTAAATGAATGAACAGTTGGTGCGGTCCTCAGGTGTGCAGGGAGTGTGTTCCACAGGTGAGGAGCAGAATAACTGAAAGCTGCTTCACCTTGTTTGGTTCTAATGGACCTATGGCTAAACCACGCCCCCTCCACTCACTCGGACAAACAATCAACATTCGGTGACAGGCGCTATGGCAACTTTCACAGAAAGAGACATTTGTCAGGAGGCTATCAATGATTTTTGGAGTCAGAAGGATTACATTTCATCTCGAAGTGACCAAAAGGGTCTACACTATGCGTTGGAAGGTTATATTAATGATGTTATCATTGAGAAGGTCGGTAAGAAGCTTCTACTTCAGATAGGTTTGCCAAAGTACAAAAACTACATAACAGGCAAATGAACTCCGAGGAAACGAAGTGAAATGATGTACAACGCAGCTAGAAGCTAACATTAGGCTAGTCTAATGTTTTCTAACGTTAGCCTAACGTAACGTTAGACTACGTTGTTAACTAATAAGTCCTTTGAACAGATGTAGACGTCTTTGTTGATTTTATTCACGTTTAGTTGGTGGTGTGGTCTTCCACATAACTAATTAATCCAGAGCAGACACTTCTCTCGGTTGAGATATGGCTTTGGAAAGGGTAAAAAATAGACACCGTCGTCGCCCAGCCTCTCGGGATACCTAGTATCGGAGTTGCAGGTACCCCATGCACACCGTTTGACCATTTTAAACGTATAATGTCACGAAAAAACATATAAAAACATTTAAAAACGAACGAAAACTGACTAACTGCAATGCATTTCAATGGACATGGAAGCAGAGAATGTCCGAGTGTATGGGTTAGCTATGCACACTGTGATTGGCTCATCGCGTTTGGGGGCGTGGTTTAGCCATAGGTCAATTTTCGGAACACACAATAGACCTGTCCCTGACGACCTAAGGGGTCTGGATGCTTCATATGGAATTAGTAAGTCAACAATATATCTTGGTGCCAGACCATTTAGTGCTTTGTAGACCAGCAGTAAGATTTTAAACTCTATCCTTTGGCTCACAGGAAGCCAGTGCAGTGATCTGAGCACTGGTGTGATATGATCCATTTTCCTAGTGTTTGTTAGCACTCTTGCAGCAGCGTTCTGGATCAGCTGTAGTTGTCTAATGGATTTTTTGTTCAGACCAGTAAAGACACCATTACAATAGTCCAATCTACTGAAAATAAATGCATGAACAAGTTTTTCCATGTCTTCTTTGGACAAAAATCCCTTAATTCTGGCTATGTTTTTCAGGTGGTAATACGCTGATCTGGTAATGAGCTTTAGATGGTCATTAAAATTCAAGTCAGAGTCAATAATTACACCAAGATTTCTGGCTTTATCAGTTGATGTCAATGACATGGAGTTAAGGTGAGCCCTGATCTTTGATCTTTCACTTTTGGGGCCAAAGACAATCACTTCAGTCTTATCTGCATTAAGCTGGAGAAAATTTTGGCACATCCACTCATTGATTTGATGAATGCACTTGCTCAGTGAAAGTAAGGGACCGTAATCATCTGATGACATCGAAATATAAAGTTGTGTGTCATCTGCATACGTATGATAAGAAATATTATGGTCCTCCATAATCTGGGCAAGGGGCAGCATGTAGATATTGAAGAGAAGTGGTCCAAGAATGGAACCTTGCGGCACCCCACACATAATCTTTTTTCGTTCGGACACATGTTCACCAATTGACACAAAGTAGTCCCTGTCTTGTAGATATGATTTGAACCAGTGTAGTACAGTGCCAGTTAGTCCCACCCACTTCTCTAGTCTGTCAAGCATTATATCATGATCAACTGTATCAAAGGCAGCACTAAGATCTAATAATACCAGGACTGAAGTTATAGAAGCATCATTATTCAGATGTATGTCATTTAGAACTTTGATAAGTACAGTCTCAGTGCTGTGGTGTGGACGAAAACCAGACTGAAATGCATTAAAGAGATTGTTCTGTGTCATGAAAGCATGAGTTTGCTGAAAAACAATCTTTTCAATGATTTTTCCTAGAAAGGGAAGATTTGATATTGGCCTGTAGTTACTTAATACTGAAGCATCCAGATTAGACTTTTTTAGGAGCGGTTTTATTACTGCAGTTTTCAGTGCTTGAGGAAACTGACCGGACTGAATAGAGTTATTTATTATCTGCAATACATCTGAAGCTATACTATTAAAAACATTTTTAAAAAAGTTTGTTGGCAGAATATCAAGGCAGCATGTTGTGGATTTTAGCTGCGATACAGCTTCCGTCAGAGCTCTATGATCTAGAAGGTCAAAATGTGCCAGATTAACTGGAGAAAAAGAAGGCACAAGAGGAGTTACAATTTTGCCTGAGCTGGAGCTGCAAACTGTTTGTCTTATCCTTGAAATTTTATCTGTGAAAAAGGCTGCGAAATCATTACATGACTTGCTGGATAGCAGTTCCGGAGGGACTGATGTTTGGGGATTTGTCAGCCCATCCACAACAGAAAACAAAGTGCGGGAATTGTTACAGTTTCTGTTAATAATCTCGGAAAAGAATGCTTGTCTTGCCTTCTTCAGCTCATAGTTATAGGTGTGGAGACTGTTTTTGTAAATCTCAAAATGAACCTGGAGTTTGGTTTTTCGCCACCTGCGTTCTGCCTGTCTGCAGACTCTTTTCTGGTCTTTGACCAGTGCTGTGTTCCTCCAAGAGACCTTTTTCCTTCCTGTCAAAATTTTGGTCCTAATAGGGGCAATGGAGTCAATAATAGTTGTAACTTTGGAGCTGAGGGCAGTGTTGGTGATGGTGTAAAAGACTGAGCGAAGACTGCACAGGTGTTATCATTAATATAACGTTTTTTGATTACCTCTGTGACATTTTTGTTATGGATAGCAGGCGTAGTTATTTTAAATGACACACAGTAATGATCAGAAAGAGCAACGTCCGTCACCACAACCTCTGAGATATTAAGCCCTTTGGAAATGACCAAATCTAATATATGCCCTTTATTGTGTGTTGGACATGTTACATGCTGAGAAAGCCCAAAATTATCCAGAATGCCCAAAAGTTCGTGCAGTCAAAATCAATGCAAACAATAGACAGTAGTTTGACAAACTCGTCTGAAAACCTTGCATTGTATTTTGGTTGTTTGTAGATGGTTACAAAGAGAGATCGACAGGGAGATTTTAATTGAATAGCAACATATTCAAACGAGTCAAACTGCCCATAAGAAGCTTTCTTGCCCTGAATGCTGTCATTAAACAACACGGCGACTCCACCTCCTTTCTTATGCCTTCTTACTTCACTCATGAAGCTGAAGTTTGGAGGGGCTGACTCATTAAGAACTGTTGAACTGTTGTCTTGTGTTAGCCAACTTTCAGTTAAGAACATAATATCAAGCTTGTGCTTGATTATAAAATCATTGATTAAGAATGATTTGCCTGCCAGAGACCTAACATTTAAAAGAGCTAAGTTAAATGTGCTAAAAAGTTGATCATTCCCATGTTTGGAAACAGACTGTGGCTGACATGGAATGCGAATTAAATTTGATGAAGACATTTTTCTAGAAAGATGAACCAATCTTCTCCTCCGGCCTATAGATACATGAATCAATGCAGCTTCCGACACAATGGGCCCTGGCTTTTCCTTGGAAAAGTCAGGCACTACATTTGCCTTAAAACCTGGACCCAGAGCACATCAATTCCCAACACAGGTAACAAGCTGTGTTGGGCTCGTATTGGGGGATTGGAGTAGCGTCAGCTTTGGAGGGGGTGGTGGTGGTGCCCGTCGGCGGAGAGTGGGTGGTTGTGAGGGCCGAGGTGGAATTTGGGGGGACAGGATCTCAGATGGGCCAGTTGGGCTCGTATTGGGGGATTGGAATAGCGTCAGCTTTGGAGGGGGTGGTGGTGGTGCCCGTCGGCGGAGAGTGGGTGGTTGTGAGGGCCGAGGTGGAATTTGGGGGGACAGGATCTCAGATGGGCGAGGGGTAAATTTAATGCCGACACTGACAAGTCTGTTCATTTGGTCAGTAAACTCCAGCATAGGAGAGGAGGGTGATGGGATACCCTCTGAGCTGGATGGAGTTTGGACAGTTGGAGATGGTGTGCAGGGCAGAGTTTTGATGGTAGGAGACAAATCCTCACAACCAGTGGCCCCTGGTGGAGGACATGAGGCATCCTCTTTTTTGCTCTGACATCCCTCATGGTCAGCGCTTACAGGTGGGGGGAGAGTCACTTCTCCTTGTTTTGGTGTTTGCTCCTTTTGTTTGGATTCCTCATATCTCTTGTCCTTGGGAATGGGAGCAGTATGACGCAGGCATGAAGATAGGTTGCCACAGAAAAGTTTAACTCCTGCCTTGTTCAGAGACATTCCATCTCCTTTGAAAAAGTGTCTCCGGTCCCAGAAAAAGTTAAAATTGTCAATAAAATGCACTGAGTGGACATCACATGCAGTTGAGAGCCAACTGTTTAGTGCAAACAATTTGCTGAATCTTTCACATCCTCCTCTGACTGGTGGTAAAGGCCCACTGAAGAAAACTTCAACATTCAGAGAGCTCACTGTGTTTAGCAGATTACCTAAATCTCGCTTAAGCACTTCAGATTGTCGCTTCACAATATCATTTGCTCCAGTGTGCAGCACGAGATATTTCAGAGTTGGAATCTCTGCTACAATACTGAGGATTCTGTCTGTCATATTGGAGACGGTATCATCAGGAAAACACAACACTTTAGTGTTTCTGCCAAACATGCTTCCCATGTCTTTAATTGCAGAATCACCAACAACAAGAGTCTGAGGCCCAGTCAGTAGCTTTCCTTGTAGCTTTCGGACTTCAGACTTTCGGTCAGGCCTTACCCTTCTCTGTGAGTCAGTGAAGTTATCCAGGTCTTCAGTTGGAAATCCAGGGTCCTGCAGTAGTGGAGCAAAGCGATTTTGCAGCTGCACACTTGAGGGTTTGGGAGGTTCGTTGCTCCTGTTCCCTTTCGCTTTTATCCACAGCTGTGTCTTATTCTGCACTGGCGTTGAGGATGATGATAACGCAGGCCAGCCTGTTGCATCACTGATCTCTGGGCACTGGATTCTACCCGTTAGACGTCTCCCCATAGCAGGTGATTTATTCTTAGGCCTTGCCCCGAGAGCATTCCAGGGAGGACTGATACTGGAAGAACTACTACCCAGCACACAGCCTTTTTGTTTTGTAGGAGCTGTATAAGAGCTAATTAGCGGTGTGTTAGCATTCCCCTGTCCATTGTTTTGAGTCAGCGACAAAGTGCTGTCATTTCCACAAAGTCCATTCACCTCTGCATTTATTTCCAAACGTTGAATTTTTGTCTCCAGCACTGCTATTTTCTGGAGAAGTTTGCAGAGGTCATCTTCGGAAAAGGGAGGCATCTTACTGCCAATTAGCTTAGTTTAGCTTAGCTTAGCTTAGCTTAGCTTAACTCCTCAATCCCAATCACTGCAGCTGGTATAGGTGTCCTTGTAGGCCACGCTCACGAAGTAAAACAGTTTAAAATAACAGTGGTAGCCTTCAGGAACTTTCAAAAATAAAACTCCAAGTGATATATGGGTGTCCAGGATCCACTTTCCATAAGTTTATAAGCAGAAGGAATCGATTGCAGTGGGAAAAGATAGATAAAAACAATTGTCTAGACATTGTCCATACAAAGTAGAAGAGTCATTTAATTCAATCTTTGTAGTTCCTGACATCGCATTGATGTTCTTTCAATTCAGGACTAATTAGTCAAGAAACAAGAGTGGAAATTCCACAAGAAGTGTAAATCTGTTGTTGGGATCTGAACCTGGTGGTGAGCTATGGAAGCTCACCATGCCTAACCAAGTTAACCACATGGTTGCCTTTGTCTTGGAAACAAAGGGAAGCCCTGGAAACTCTAAGTCCCACAATCCTCCAGGTGTGAAAACTGGCCCAGCAGTTCACTGGCTGACAGTGGCATGTGACATCTGAGGTCATCAGGTCATATAAAATGCGCTGTTTGGCCAGTGTTCTCACTCTCTTACTCTCTGACTCTCTCCCCCACTACAACTCCACACCTCCACGTGGAGACCCCCAGCTGCTCGGCTGCAGCTGGGCGCCAGGTAGTCTGCTAACAAAGAGCAACTACTTGCAGGCCTGTTCTCCATACAGCAGCGAAGCGAGTTCCTGCTGAGGAATCTACACCAGCTCTTTAGCCAACAAACCAAAGGTTTTGCAGGCTAAACTCTCAAACAACAGGAGCCACACGGCTAGTTAGCACCGAGCTGCTAACCAGCCACTTCAAAGGACTTCAAGGAGCGGCTGGTTTCCCTCCAACGTTTGCCATCAGGAAAACACAGCAAGGACTACAACTTTTCCCAGTTTGGCTTTCCATCAGGAACCGCCAGCTAAAGGAGCAACACACCAGAAATGGACTTTCCACCAACTGGTAGTATGACCTGGGCCTAGTCAAGCTAAGCTAAGCTACGCATAGAACTTTCATTTGATGTGATATTTGTTTTCATTGAGTTGTTTGAGTATTGTGATTTGATGTTAGTTTAGATTATGCAACACATAGACTCAGGGTCTTGCATGCTTAACTAACCACTCTTCCTCTCACCTGGCACCTCATAAAACCCTTATCACATTCCACACATCTACTGGCGAGCACATGGTCTGAGTGTCCCCACTCAGCAGCCATTGTTTCCTTTGTGTTCAAGACCTCAAGGCCCAGCGGCCATCTTGACACACCCACAACCGGCGGCCATCTTGACACGCCCACAACCGGCGGCCATCTTGGCACACCCAAAACCATTTTGGCTCACACACACACACATACACACACACACACCTGTATTGAGTACACTGTAGTTAGCTTGTATGTTTAATTTTATTCTTGTTAATAAATGTCTTTTAAACATACCTGTCTGTTTAATGTTGCACAAGAGTGAATATTGCCAACCTCTACACTGTCAAGAACTCCAAATTCCTTCAACTTTAAAGCAGCACTAAAGAAGTTTTCCTCTTCGGTCCCCCTACTGGTTGGAAGTGTAATTGTCCATTACTTCCGTCGTAAATAAGTTAGCCTACTGCATCCTACTGTCGCAGGCACGTTATTTGTTTATGCAGAACCGGCTTTGGAAACAATCAACGATTTGAAGGATGTCCAGTGAGAAGGTAGAGTATGTTGCATGATTTTACGAAAGTATGATGTATTGCAACATTAGAATGAAGTAAAACAAAATAATGACATTGCTTGCTATTTTTATTTCTGTGTGAAACTGTAAATTTGAAACGGCAGATTAGCAATAGCCAGATAGGTTTACATAAGGACGAAAAATAAAGAAACGTATTGCCTAACAGTTTAGCATGTAATAGCCATTTGCATTGTCTGTGAAAATCTTGTGAATGTTGTTGAAAAAAGTTTCAGAGACCGTTGTGAACTAAGACAACTTTGGGAACGATCAAACATTTGAGGTTATTTTGGCAGTTATTGTCTTAGCTTGCAGAGATAGTTACAGCGATATTTAGCTTAGCGATAGTTACATACAATAGCGAACACCTTAGCTAACATGAGCCATAGCGATAGTTACATATATATTAGCACAATAGCTAATGCCTTAGCTAAGATGAGCCGATAAAATAATTGACAATGTATTGAACACTGATGCACACTGTTTGAGTCCAGCAGCAGCAAAGCCAAGTCACCATCCGTCTTGCATTTTGTTGCCTCCTTCAGCTCCTTCAGCTCTCGCCAACGAGTATGAGCCGGTCCGATATTCACTCTCGTTTTAGCTCTTTCTTTATCATGCTCTCGTTTTTTTTTCTTCGCCTCATCGGACAGTACACTCCTCCTTTTCTTTGCAGGCTCTGTCATGAAGCTGGTATCTTCCACACACCTGCTGAGTGTTCTCTCACTGATCTGATTCACTCTCTCACTGATTTGAGCTTCAACCTACCGGCTTTTGTAGCCGCGTTGCCGTAAAGCAGGTCAAATTTGTAGTCTTTTTAGAACTACAAAAACGCTACCCGACGAAGCAAAGTTACATAGTGCGGTTACAGCCAATAGAGGGCCGCAAAGCGAATACAGAATTGTCTTTCACCCGGTTTTGAGGTGATAAATCACTGAAACTATTTTTGAAACATTATTTTAAGGTACTAAAAACTCTTTAGTGTTGCTTTAACTAGTTGTTAACGTGGTAATTTTGGTTATAGTTATTAAGTTAATTATTAATCCGAAACCCAAATTGACAATTTAGTATAATTTATGAGACTGTTTTGATTGATTGGCTATCTTTTCCCTTCCTAGAAGGGTGGTGCCCCGAGGTGATCTGTTAATTCGGATCCAATTATGTAACAATAAATAATTATTTTTGATAATTATTAATTATTCATGATAGCCAAACCCAAATATTGAGTGCCTTAGTACCCAGGCCCAACACTATCTTTTTGGCTCAGATGACGTCCTCAGCATTAGGGAGGTCCGATAGCATGGGTCTGTCCGGCATCTGGACATGGCACATTTATGGCTAAGGTGTAAAAGGTTGATCTGTTAGAAGAGTTCCTCTGCAAAACAACTTCGTAAATTTAAATTCCAGAGAGGGGGAGAATTGAGAGGACCACAGGTTCCTACAAATACATCAGTAGTTTACACTTCTTAACTTGTCTCTGTTCAATGGAGAATGGGACATATTTCAGACTGAAACCAGTCAAACATGTTTCACTCCAAATATTTCTCTTCAATGTGCTCAGAGCTGCTGCTGCTGTCTCTACAGCTGATGATGGGATTTGTTGTCCTCTCAGTCCCCCAGGTGGTAGAGGTGGATTCAGGGGTGGAGTCTGTCCAGCTGACCTGCAAAACCACAGCTCACCTGCCTAAAGACGCTAAAGTGGTGTGGAAGGACAGAAAATACTGGACGGTCCATGTGTATCAGAACGGCTCTGACCAGCTTGAAGACCAGAACCAGTTTTACAGAAACAGAACGAAGATGAATGAAGACCTGCTGAAAACTGGAGACCTCAGTCTGACCCTGAAATACCCCACAGATGGAGACACCAACATCTACACCTGCACCGTCTACAACAAGAAGGGAAAGATCCTGATGAAGAAACAAGTGGAGCTCAATGTCAGAGGTCAGTACTGTAGATACAGGTCAGAGGTCAGAGGTCATTATTGTAGATACAGGTCAGAGGTCAGTACTTTAGATACAGGTCAGAGGTCAATACTGTAGACACAGGTCAGAGGTCAGTACTGTAGATACAGGTCAGAGGTCAGAGGTCAATACTGTAGACACAGGTCAGAGGTCAGTACTGTAGATACAGGTCAGAGGTCAGAGGTCAATACTGTAGATACAGGTCAGAGGTCAGTACTTTAGATACAGGTCAGAGGTCAGTACTGTAGATAGAGGTCAGAGGTCAGAGGTCAGTACTATAGATACAGGTCAGAGGTCAGTACTGTAGATAGAGGTCAGAGGTCAGTACTATAGATACAGGTCAGAGGTCAGTACTGTAGATATAGGTCAGAGGTCAGTACTGTAGATACAGGTCAGAGGTCAGTACTGTAGATACAGGTCAGAGGTCAGAGGTCAGTACTGTAGATACAGGTCAGAGGTCAGTACTGTAGATACCGGCAGAGCCCGTCTACGGAGAGCCTTCCCACTCTCTATTAAGTCCCATTGTAACGAATTTCGGTTGCAGTTCCACCAGATTTCCACTGGGGGCGATCGCCATGAGTGGAACATGAATGGGACTCTATGGAGCTAAACGGCTAAATGTGTCTCTTTCACCCGATTATCGTTGAGAAATCTCAGATTTGATTGTAGGTTTTGCAAGTTCAACATGGGTTATAGGTCAAAAGTTCGTTACAGGTCAGTACTGTAGATACAGGTCAGAGGTCAGAGGTCAGTACTGTAGATACAGGTCAGAGGTCAATACTGTAGATACAGGTCAGAGGTCAGTACTGTAGATACAGGTCAGAGGTCAGTACTGTAGATACAGGTCAGAGGTCAGTACTGTAGATACAGGTCAGAGGTCAGAGGTCAGTGATTTTCCATCTTTCTGTCCAAACAATTCACGCTGATTGCTGAAATGGATTTTTTCTACCAATGTATTTGTAGTTATTCCAGTTTCCATCTCATCTGTGGTGATTAGATGTTACATTAGTGTTCATTACAGATTACACTCAGATCTACTGCTGCAGAGCGTCTCGTCCAGTTTCCAGCTTCAGTCTCTTGTAGTTTACCTTTAGACAAGTTGTTCAGTCAGGTAGGTCATCCACCAGAAGTTGTTCTTTCACAGCTTTTTGATGTGAGGTGACAGTGTTAACAAATGCACCTCATTAGAAACAGAATAAATAAAGATAATAACAATGATAAAAAGAGATTCCTGACTGGTGCATTGATGAATCTGCCTTCTGAGGGTCTTTAAGATAAGATAAGATAAGATTAAACATGTTTATTGATCCCACGTATGGGAAATTAACTTGTCACAGTAGCATTGAATTGATTTGAAAAATATATACGACAAAATAACAACGTTTCGAAAATATATAGAGAAATATGAAGACACTCTGTATATACACTGTGGTGGTGGAATAAAAAATTTACAAATAAATAGATTGCTAAAACTTTCGGAAAAACTATAAGTTGGTGAGGTAGTGGTTTGTGCAAAAAGGCAGATTTATTTGTGCAAAAGTACAGTTATTATTGACTCAGGCTGGTGTTGTACAGCCTGATGGCAGCTGGGGTGAAGGACCTGCGGTAGCGTTCCTTCTTGCAGCGTGGATGCAGCAGTCTGCTGCTGAAGGAGCTGCTTAGGTCTCCTACAGTCTGATGCAGTGGGTGAGAGGGGTTGTTCATGATTGATGTCAGCTTGGCTAACATCCTCCTCTCACCCACCTCCTCGATGGAGTCCAGAGAGCAGTCCAGGACAGAGCCGGCCCGTCTGACCAGCTTGTTCAGTCTCTTCCTGTCCCTCTCTGAGCTTCCACTGCTCCAGCAGACCACTGCATACAGGATGGCAGAAGCCACCACAGAGTGACTTTAGTGGGTCTTTATATACTTTTCTGATGGTTTTAGAGGGTTTTCAATAATTAGTGGTTTGCTGATGTGAGACCAGAAGAACTTGGTACAATGTTAAAGTACAATTCCTTGGGACCTGCACAAGAAGTACACTGGCTTCTGATTACCTGTGGATGGATTTAGAACAATTCACTTTCAGTCATGGTTATTAATTGGTTTTTGTATAGGTCACTGTATAATGACAGTAAAGGCTAATATGAATTATTGTTGGTAATTAATGATGTTCAGGATGATAACTGAAGATCATTGTTTGCATGAATCATACATCATCACAGATTAGATCCTAAACTGATCGTACACACAACTGAAGAACTTTTGTGGCATTAATGAATAATTAGAGAGCTCCTGTTTGTTCTTGGGTAAGAAGACCCTCGACCATACATGAACACAAGAAAGACAATCTGCTGCTGGTGCTGGGGAATAAGAATGAAAAGGAATGAACCTGATTAAGACACAGGGAAATGTTCTGAAATCATTCATTCACTTCATAAATGGATAGTTTAACATTTAACATTTAATATGTAGGGGAGTCTACACCTTTTAAATGTCTCGTTAGGGCACCACCTCCTGTTATCGTAGGAAGAACACGGTTTAAATCAATTTATCAGTCTCAATTAAATAATTTGCATATCTGAAGGAGTGAATCCTTTACTACAATTTGTACCAGTCATTCTCTGCCATAAAATAACATCACAAACAACTTCTTAAGTGTGAACAAATATTTATTTAATAAAGTGACAACTATGAATAAATGAGGGACTAATAGAATATAGGAGTGTAATCAAATGAACGAATATAATAAGGTATGAAATAATTTCTGGAGCGATGGTGAGAGATGGAGATGTTTTGAGTCCTAAACTAAAGGAATGGATTTGATATCTGATCTAATCAGTCTTCTCTAAAAGATGTTAGTAGGGAATTTCAAAGTAGTGACACCAACTCTTTGTCTTAAGCGGTAGGAACGATTCAAGCCTACTTTTGCAGAGTCTTCTCGGCGTTGGTGATGGCGGAGCGTCGGTATGACGAGTTGGTGACGAAGCGGCACAGCTAATGCAGGTCTCTCTGGGACCGGTAGATAGGACTTGTTGCTTGATCTGCAACTCCAACACCCAGCTTTGCTTGAGAGCGTTGTAGGTGTTCAGTCAAAGGCAGATGACACTTGGCAATGTCTTTTACGTTTGAAGAAAGAAACTGGATCGTCATGTCTTCTTGATGTCGTTGCTATGGCAACAGCTTCTTGGTTTCTTGATCCGTCGAAGAGATTGGGTCTTTCTCTGATATCCCAGCTGTCTACGCTGGCTAACTTATAAACGATGTTGATTAGTACTTCGGTTCGTAGAGTATAAAAATGAATAAAGCTTAGAAAAATATTTAGATCACTATAAAAATCGTACGTCGGGAAAAACATCCGACGAGAAACAAACAGCGCTTGAAATATTCAAGTGGTTCTTAAACAAGCTACTAAGTATAAATGTGACTAAGTACGCAAAGAAGACGACTAAAATAAAAGTAAAATGTGAACGGAAAGTGGAAAGTTGAAAGTGCGGAGAAAGAGCGGCGGAAAGAGGAGCGTCTCTCTGGTTTATGAGTTAATTATTCAGGGCGTGTTTGGATCGGGTTTCCATTTTCTTCGCGCGGAAAGAGAAGGGCATGCCTACTTCTTTGTCTCGAGATGTCTTATTGCCTGATCTTCTTAACCTATTTTATATTATTTAATTGAACCATTCCATCACTCATCATGACTCGTTAGCAATGTTTTTCGTATGCGACAACACTCAACATTACAACATGACAAGATGACGTATCAGAATGACCACATCAAAATAACTCAAAAGCATCAATAAATGAATAAACTCAAGTTCTCTTTACAGTGACATTTTGCTAATAATAAAAAGTTGGGGTTTCTAAAATAACAATTTCAACAGTTATGATTTCAACTAATAGCTACTATTAATAAAAGAACATACCTAAGTTTCAACATTCTTTAACTTCAACAATTGATTAAAAGAGAGAAAATACTTTTAAAGATAGCCACTTGATGGCAATGTTGATCCATCCTTACTGTGACAAATTATGTGAATTTGGGCTAGCATTATCGTACAAGATCGTATCAAAATCGTCTCATTGTGATCGTAAGCACTTGCTGAACAATAATATTACAACATTTTTGATAGTCATATTATCAAACTTAGGCTCTTTTAGAGAAGAGAAATGCAGATCAGGGTCTGGTCCTGGGGAAAGAAAGTTATTTACGACCTTCTTATCTGGGTTCCTCTCCCTTGCTCATTCTCGGAGAGGGGGAGAGGAAAAACCTGTGAAAAGCATGTTTGCATGTATGTCTCTGAAAAAAGAAAATTAGTACATCACAAGTTTAAAACATAATTGAACATCACATTAAGGTTTCTAGACATTGTCCATACAAAGTAGAAGAGTCACTTAATTCAATCTTTGTAGTTCCTGACATCGCATTGATGTTCTTTCAATTCAGGACTAATTAGTCAAGAAACAAGAGTGGAAATTCCACAAGAAGTGTAAATCTGTTGTTGGGATCTGAACCTGGTGGTGAGCTATGGAAGCTCACCATGCCTAACCAAGTTAACCACATGGTTGCCTTTGTCTTGGAAACAAAGGGAAACCCTGGAAACTCTAAGGCCCTGTCCACACGTAAACGCAAATACGCCAAAATGGAGGTTTTTTTAATCGTTTTGGCCGAGCGTCCACACGTATCCTGTAAACGCATAGCCCTAAAACGCACTTTTCTGAAAACGGGTCCCAGGGTGGAGAAATTCGAAAACGCAGCTCCTGCGTTTTCTTGTGGACGGGGAATACGGGAAAACGATGACGTCATCGCCACACTCCCGAGCAGCCTTCCAGTTCCCGCGAGACGTCTCGTAACAACATCAACAACAATGGCGGACTACATGCTAGTTTTCATGCTGGAGACGATATAGAGCCTATTAGGGTTACTAGGGCAAAATATCATGCTCCTGTGCCACCACGCTGAGCAAAAAAGGCGATTTGTAAACAGCGCTCAAGCTTTGTGCGCATGCTCCGCATCTTCCTCTCCATTTTTGGTGAATTTCTGAAACCGAAACAGCGCCACCTATAGGCCTGGAATATGAAGTAGCGTTTTCGGTCGTGCTGAAACGGACCTGTGTGGACGCGGATATTTCTTGAAACGATGATCGAAAACGGAGAGGGAAAAGATCGTTTTCGTACGTGTGGACGGGCCCTAAGTCCCACAATCCTCCAGGTGTGAAAACTGGCCCAGCAGTTCACTGGCCGACAGTGGCATGTGACCTCTGAGGTCATCAGGTCATATAAAATGCGCTGTTTGGCCAGTGTTCTCACTCTCTTACTCTCTGACTCTCTCCCCCACTACAACTCCACACCTCCACGTGGAGACCCCCAGCTGCTCGGCTGCAGCTGGGCGCCAGGTAGTCTGCTAACAAAGAGCAACTACTTGCAGGCCTGTTCTCCATACAGCAGCGAAGCGAGTTCCTGCTGAGGAATCTACACCAGCTCTTTAGCCAACAAACCAAAGGTTTTGCAGGCTAAACTCTCAAACAACAGGAGCCACACGGCTAGTTAGCACCGAGCTGGTAACCAGCCACTTCAAAGGACTTCAAGGAGCGGCCGGTTTCCCTCCAACGTTTGCCATCAGGAAAACACAGCAAGGACTACAACTTTTCCCAGTTTGGCTTTCCATCAGGAACCGCCAGCTAAAGGAGCAACACACCAGAAATGGACTTTCCACCAACTGGTAGTATGACCTGGGCCTAGTCAAGCTAAGCTAAGCTACGCATAGAACTTTCATTTGATGTGATATTTGTTTTCATTGAGTTGTTTGAGTATTGTGATTTGATGTTAGTTTAGATTATGCAACACATAGACTCAGGGTCTTGCATGCTTAACTAACCACTCTTCCTCTCACCTGGCACCTCATAAAACCCTTATCACATTCCACACATCTACTGGCGAGCACATGGTCTGAGTGTCCCCACTCAGCAGCCATTGTTTCCTTTGTGTTCAAGACCTCAAGGCCCAGCGGCCATCTTGACACACCCACAACCGGCGGCCATCTTGACACGCCCACAACCGGCGGCCATCTTGGCACACCCACAACCAGCGGCCATTTTGGCTCACACACACACACACACACACACACACACACACACACACACACACACCTGTATTGATTACACTGTAGTTAGCTTGTATGTTTAATTTTATTCTTGTTAATAAATGTCTTTTAAACATACCTGTCTGTTTAATGTTGCACAAGAGTGAATATTGCAAACCTCTACACTGTCAAGAACTCCAAATTCCTTCAACTTTAACTAGTTGTTAACGTGGTAATTTTGGTTATAGTTATTAAGTTAATTATTAATCCGAAACCCATATTGACAATTTAGTATAATTTATGAGACAGTTTTGATTGATTGGCTATCTTTTCCCTTCCTAGAAGGGTGGTGCCCCGAGGTGATCTGGTAATTCAGATCCAATTATGTAACAATAAATAATTATTTTTGATAATTATTAATTATTCATGATAGCCAAACCCAAATATTGAGTGCCTTAGTACCCAGGCCCAACACTATCTTTTTGGCTCAGATGACGTCCTCAGCATTAGGGAGGTCCGATAGCATGGGTCTGTCCGGCATCTGGACATGGCACATTTATGGCTAAGGTGTAAAAGGTTGATCTGTTAGAAGAGTTCCTCTGCAAAACAACTTCGTAAATTTAAATTCCAGAGAGGGGGAGAATTGAGAGGACCACAGGTTCCTACAAATACATCAGTAGTTTACACTTCTTAACTTGTCTCTGTTCAATGGAGAATGGGACATATTTCAGACTGAAACCAGTCAAACATGTTTCACTCCAAATATTTCTCTTCAATGTGTTCAGAGCTGCTGCTGCCGTCTCTTCAGCTGATGATGGGATTTGTTGTCCTCTCAGTCCCCCAGGTGGTAGAGGTGGATTCAGGGGTGGAGTCTGTCCAGCTGACCTGCAAAACCACTGCTCACCTGCCTGAAGACGCTAAAGTGGAGTGGAAGGACGGATACAATGATGTGGTCCATGTGTATCAGAACGGCTCTGACCAGCTTGAAGACCAGAACCAGTTTTACAGAAACAGAACGAAGAAGAATGAAGACCTGCTGAAAAGTGGAGACCTCAGTCTGACCCTGAAATACCCCACAGATGGAGACACCAACATCTACACCTGCACCGTCTACAACAAGAAGGGAAAGATCCTGATGAAGAAACAAGTGGAGCTCAATGTCAGAGGTCAGTACTGTAGATACAGGTCAGAGGTCAGAGGTCAGTACTGTAGATACAGGTCAGAGGTCAGAGGTCAGACGTCATTATTGTAGATACAGGTCAGAGGTCAGTACTTTAGATACCGGTCAGAGGTCAGTACTTTAGATACAGGTCAGAGGTCAGAGGTCAATACTGTAGACACAGGTCAGAGGTCAGTACTGTAGATACAGGTCAGAGGTCAGAGGTCAATACTGTAGACACAGGTCAGAGGTCAGTACTGTAGATACAGGTCAGAGGTCAGAGGTCAATACTTTAGATACAGGTCAGAGGTCAGTACTGTAGATAGAGGTCAGAGGTCAGTATAATAGATACAGGTCAGAGGTCAGTACTGTAGATAGAGGTCAGAGGTCAGTACTATAGATACAGGTCAGAGGTCAGTATTGTAGATACAGGTCAGAGGTCAGAGGTCAGTACTGTAGATACAGGTCAGAGGTCAGAGGTCAGTACTGTAGATACAGGTCAGAGGTCAGTACTGTAGATACAGGTCAGAGGTCAGAGGTCAGTACTGTAGATACAGGTCAGAGGTCAGTACTGTAGATACCGGCAGAGCCCGTCTACGGAGAGCCTTCCCACTCTCTATTAAGTCCCATTGTAACGAATTTCGGTTGCAGTTCCACCAGATTTCCACTGGGGGGCGATCGCCATGAGTGGAACATGAATGGGACTCTATGGAGCTAAATGGCTAAATGTGTCTCTTTCACCCGATTGTCGTTGAGAAATCTCAGATTTGATTGTAGGTTTTGCAAGTTCAACATGGGTTATAGGTCAAAAGTTGAATGAACGAGAACTTATGTCCTTTCGTTTTCTTACAGGTTGAGTTGTTGTTGCCCATAACACGCTAGCATTGTGCTAATGAACGCTGATTGGTCAGTGAAGGACTGATTACGACCAGATCCCGCTTGACGGCATCGTGGCATCCGAAACGGGACCAGAATGTTAAGGCGTACTTTTCCGCCAAAGTTTTTTTTTTTCGGCCCGGTCTTTTAAAACAACAAAACAAAAACTCTTCTAGCACGATTATTTACCTGTGTCAGCTGTGTTGTCCATGCCTCGAGAGAAAAGAAAGTGCAAGCACCAAAGCAGTGACTGAAGGATTGCCGTAAAGCAGTATCTCTGGTCGTACGATGTGTATGACGTCAATGACATTTTAAAATACTTTTTAAAGCAAATAAGTGACTCTAAAAAATCTAACACCCAGCAATGTGTCATTTCTTTGCATCTCCTTTCAAATTCAATATTCAAATTACTGCACAAAAAATTATATCCTGAGAAAAGTGGATTTTGAGGGGTACTGCTCCATAGACCGCCATTCATTCTGCACTCGTCATGAGAGTGCCCTCATATGGAACCAGAATGGAACTGCAACCAGTTCAGAAGCCGGAAGTTCAATGAGAGTGGAACTTCTCCCCATATTAGACGTTCTCTGATACCGGTCAGAGGTCAGAGGTCAGTACTTTAGATACAGGTCAGAGGTCAGTACTGTAGATACAGGTCAGAGGTCAGAGGTCAATACTGTAGATACAGGTCAGAGGTCAGAGGTCAATACTGTAGATACAGGTCAGAGGTCAGTACTGTAGATACAGGTCAGAGGTCAGAGGTCAGTACTGTAGATACAGGTCAGAGGTCAATACTGTAGATACAGGTCAGAGGTCAGTACTGTAGATACAGGTCAGAGGTCAGAGGTCAATACTGTAAATACAGGTCAGAGGTCAGTACTTTAGATACAGGTCAGAGGTCAGAGGTCAGTGATTTTCCATCTTTCTGTCCAAACGATTCACGCTGATTGTTGAAATGGATTTTTTCTACCAATGTATTTGTAGTTATTCCAGTTTCCATCTCATCTGTGGTGATTAGATGTTACATTAGTGTTCATTACAGATTACACTCAGATCTACTGCTGCAGAGCGTCTCGTCCAGTTTCCAGCTTCAGTCTCTTGTAGTTTATTTGTGCAAAAGTACAGTTATTATTGACTCAGGCTGGTGTTGTGCAGCCTGATGGCAGTTGGAATGAAGGACCTGCGGTAGCGTTTCTTCTTGCAGCGTGGATGCAGCAGTCTGCTGCTGAAGGAGCTGCTTAGGTCTCCTACAGTCTGATGCAGTGGGTGAGAGGGGTTGTCCATGATTGATGTCAGCTTGGCTAACATCCTCCTCTCACCCACCTCCTCGATGGAGTCCAGAGAGCAGTCCAGGACAGAGCCGGACCGTCTGACCAGCTTGTTCAGTCTCTTCCTGTCCCTCTCTGAGCTTCCACTGCTCCAGCAGACCACTGCATACAGGATGGCAGAAGCCACCACAGAGTGACTTTAGTGGGTCTTTATATACTCTTCTGATGGTTTTAGAGGGTTTTCAATAATTAGTGGTTTGCTGATGTGTGACCAGAAGAACTTGGTACAATGTTAAAGTACAATTCCTTGGGACCTGCACAAGAAGTACACTGGCTTCTGATTCCATGTGGATGGATTTAGCACAATTCACTTTCAGTCATGGTTATTAATTGGTTTTTGTATAGGTCACTGTATAATGACAGTAAAGGCTAATATGAATTATTGTTGGTAATTAATGATGTTCAGGATGATAACTGAAGATCATTGTTTGCATGAATCATACATCATCACAGATTAGATCCTAAACTGATCGTACACACAACTGAAGAACTTCTGTGGCATTAATGAATAATTAGAGAGCTCCTGTTTGTTCTTGGGTAAGAAGACCCTCGACCATACATGAACACAAGAAAGACAATCTGCTGCTGGTGCTGGGAAATAAGAATGAAAAGGAATGAACCTGATTAAGACACAGGGAAATGTTCTGAAATCATTCATTCACTTCATAAATAGATAGTTTAACATTTAACATTTAATACATCAGTAGTTTACACTTCTTAACTTGTCTCTGTTCAATGGAGAATGGGACATATTTCAGACTGGAACCAGTCAAACATGTTTCACTCCAAATATTTCTCTTCAATGTGCTCAGAGCTGCTGCTGCTGTCTCTACAGCTGATGATGGGATTTGTTGTCCTCTCAGTCCCCCAGGTGGAGGTGGATTCAGGGGTGGAGTCTGTCCAGCTGACCTGGAAAACCATAGCTCACCTGCCTGAAGACGCTAAAGTGGAGTGGAAGGACGGATACAATGTTGTGGTCCATGTGTATCAGAACGGCTCTGACCAGCTTGAAGACCAGCACCAGTTTTACAGAAACAGAACGAAGATGAATGAAGACCTGCTGAAAACTGGAGACCTCAGTCTGACCCTGAAATACCCCACAGATGGAGACAACAACATCTACACCTGCACCGTCTACAACAAGAAGGAAAACATCCTGATGAAGAAACAAGTGATGCTCAATGTCAGAGGTCAGTACTGTAGATACAGGTCAGAGGTCAGAGGTCAGAGGTCAGTACTGTAGATACAGGTCAGAGGTCAGAGGTCATTATTGTAGATACCAGAGATGGGACCAAGTCTTTGTCCTCCAGTCCTACACTTTTCATTTCGACTCTTTTTAACAGTAATAATATATTACATTTAAATGACTTTTAAATACTTTTTAAACCTATATTTATTTATCATAATGTGATAAAACATGTATCAAGTGAAAATGTCTAAAAACTAAGAGCTGATCCTTCCATATGACGCTATCAACCAGTTCCATTTAACTCATCTGCAACAATATTTTTCCTTTTAAACTTTCTTTGCTGAAACAAACATTTGATCAAATGTGGAAAAGTGCAGACATTTATTTTCCAAAGCACTAGAATGAGTTCCACCAGAGAGAGAAAGAGATTTTTGATTTTTTTTTTTTTTTGATTTTTGAAAAACATACTGGAACAATAAATAACAACGTTCATCATTTCATCAACAGAACCTACTTAAACAGTATTAAAGGTTAGAACATCTCCAGACACAGAGCATATCACGTCTTCATAGCACCACCTCTGGATAAAATCAGTCATGTTACTCACTGTGCTTCCTGTCCAGTTCTGTCCTCCACCTTATTTCTTCTACTACAGTAAATGGACATTTTTGCCATTGTTTATGCTGGAGGACAGTGTTCCAGGACATTTTTGCCTCCACTCCAGTGAGTAGTGTCTCCAATTCACTTTTTGTGAAGTTATTCTTTTTTTTTTTTGGGCCTATGAGGTATTCCTGTAAAAACTGCAGTCTGAATGTTGTTAACCTGCTCTGTATATTTATCAGGCCATGTCCTGTCCATGTCCACTCTGAGGCACCCAGTGTAATTTATCCCAGAAAATAATTAACAAGAACAGCTGTAGCTTCGCTGTTAGACCTTTAGGTGGCTCTATAACAGCTAGCCGGTGCCAGAGGGCCGACGCAACCAAGTTATTAATAACTAACACCCGGCCTCTAAAAGATCATTTTATTTAATTTGACTTTCATCTTTTCTATAATTCCGTCCCAGTTTTTCTGCACCATGTTCTCGTCTCCCAGATTTACTCCCAGATATTAAAAACCATCCTTTCTCCACTTTACTTTCCCTGGTAGACTTGGTAGTCCTCTCTTCCAGTTACCAACTGCCAGAGCTTCACTTTTCTTCCAGTTAACTTTTGCAGATGATATCACACCAAAATCATTTACAGTGTGTTCCAGTTTTCTGGCCTCTTCCTGGTTCTGAATAAAAACAATAAGATCGTCAGCATACGCAGCTAAAACATGTTTCTCATTACAACCTTGTATAAACAACCCCTCCATGGTGGTTCTTATTTTACACAGCAAAGCTTCGATAGATAACGTGTACAACATACCTGAAAGAGAGCAGCCCTGTCTCACCCCTCTACACACTCTGAAGGGGGCACTTAGACCTCCTTTAATCTTCAGTACACTTTCAGTGTCTTGGTACAACACCTTGATCATAGCTATGACACCAGGGCTGAGACCAAACCTCTCCAGGATCTTCCAGAGGTAAAGGTACTCAACCTGGTCAAAAGCCAAAAGAAGAACTGAACAGCTCTCCATCTTCTCTGTACTCAGAGCTGAACAGCTCTGAATAAAAACCTGTTGTCCGTCTCCTGATGTCGTTGTCATCTGACCTCGATATCAGCAGATGACCTCGATTTCCAGTGGAATCTGCTAAACTTTGTAATTCCACAGTTTCTGTCTCCAGATAATTCATAGATCTGGTGATGTCACGTGTGACACTGAAAGTGTACTGTTGACAGAGCTGCTTTATTTCCACCTTCCCATAATCCCACCACTGCCTCAAAGATTTAAAGTCTGACTTTCTGTTCTTAAAACATCTCCAAAAGAATCTAAAACATCTTTAAAATGGAAATCATCCAACAGAGCAGTGTTAAAATGCCAGTATGCACTCCTGGACTTTAAATTAGAAATGAAAACATTACTAGTAACTAACAAGTGATCAGTAAAACCAATAGGCATCATTCTGTCGTCTTTAAAAACATTAAAATGATGTTTAAAACAATAAAACCGATCCAACCTAGCCAGAGAAATAACATTATCTCTAGTGTGAGTCTAGTATTGTCTTCTGTCTCCATTTCTTCTTCTCACACATCCACCACTTCATGTGTTTTCAGTACATGTTTTAAAGCAACCTGTGATGCAGTGTGTGGTTCTACATGGTTCCTGTCTAGTAAATGGTTTTCAAACAAAGCAGAGCTCTCCTTTGCCCCGGAGGAATCTCTGCTCTGCTGGTGTATCAACCAGAGATTAACATTTAACATTTAATACATCAGTAGTTTACACTTCTTAACTTGTCTCTGTTCTTATTTGATTTATTTATTTATTTGATAGGGACAGTGCACATTAATGAACATCTATTCAGACAGCAATAGACGTAAATATGATGGATTATACCAACAATGCTAATTTGCATCCACTAGGCAGGTAACACAAAAACATGATAAGACATAGGACAGGACAATAGATCACAATAAGAGGACAACATAAGACAGTACATTACTAAGAAGAGAAACATCAGTGGTTACAAGACTGGTTTGCTTTCGACCACTGCTTGAGGTGAGATTTGAAGGTTTGTAATGTGGGACACTTGTTCAATGGAGAATGGGACATATTTCAGACTGGAACCAGTCAAACATGTTTCACTCCAAATATTTCTCTTCAATGTGCTCAGAGCTGCTGCTGCTGTCTCTACAGCTGATGATGGGATTTGTTGTCCTCTCAGTCCCCCAGGTGGAGGTGGATTCAGGGGTGGAGTCTGTCCAGCTGACCTTCAGAACCACAGAGCTGCCTGAAGACGCTAAAGTGGAGTGGATGGACAGAGACAACAGGAAGGTCCATGTGTATCAGAACGGCTCTGACCAGCTTGAAGACCAGAACCAGATTTACAGAAACAGAACGAGGATGAATGAAGACCTGCTGAAAACTGGAGACCTCAGTCTGACCCTGAAATACCCCAGAGAGAGAGACAGTGGACAATACCTCTGTATAGTCTACAACAAAGCGGGAGACATCCTGAGAGAGAAACATGTGGAGCTGAAAGTGAAAGGTTTGTTTGTTTCTTTCAGTCTCTGTTTCTTTCTTTCTTTTTTTATTTCTCTCAGTACTGTAGATGGAGGTCAGAGGTCAGAGGTCAGTATTGTAGATGGAGGTCAGAGGTCAGAGGTCAGTGATTTTCCATCAGTCTGTACCAATAGAAGTCTACACTGTAAATTCTAACAAGTTGAATTTACTTAAAGAAATTTAGGAAACCAATTATCTTGGGAAAAGTAAGTAAACAAACTTAATTGTGTGAAGTAGTGTGAAATTATTATATTTCAGTGAGTTGTACTTGTTTGAAGTGGATTACACTACAATACCTCAAGTGAAGACACAACAAATTTCAAGTGGTCTGCTTGTTTTGGCAGAATATATTAAGTTAATGTGACACAAAGTATCTGAGTTGCAACAACTTGATTTGAATTTAATTGTACTGAAATACATTAAGTTCTTACAACTTCAAAAACAAGTACAGCTCACTTAAATATAATAATTTCACACTACTTCACACAATTAGTTTACTTACATTTCCCAAGGTAATCGGTTTCCTAAATTTCTTTAAGTAAACTCAACTTGACCGAAACTCAATAAAGATAAGTCACATTAACTTAATATACTGTGCCAAAGTAAGAGAGCAGTACTTAATTTTAAATAAATGCACAATAAATACCTTAAAGTTAAAAATAAGAATTCACAAAATGGCATTACAAACATGTTTTTTATTTCAGTATCTGTAAACAACAACAACAATAATAATCAACATGCTGTTCATTCAGAAACTTGTCTAGAAAGAGATCATCAAAGGTCGAGTTTGGCTGAACAACTGAAGAGGGAGAATAGATAAATAAAAGGTCAGAATATCTCTTTAGCACCACATATACTTAGTTTTTAAATGGGGTTCACCAGATTTGAATGTGCAGATACATGAAGACATGGTGTTGGGGAGGTCCTTGTGAAGCGACCATGCTTTAATCTATGATGCTTTAATAGCTGGACTCGTTCTGGAGAGATAAAAGTGCAGAACTTCCACATCCACTGCATCCCTCTTCCAGTAGACACTTAAAAAAAAATACAGAACAATAAATTAGACTAAAAGAGACAGTGACCACCTATTGTAATGTCTAATGTTGAAGTATTTGGGATTAGCAACCTGCCCATTGAGATGTTACTAATTATTTATCATTGTTATTATTCGTCATCATATTTTATATTTAAATCCAGTGATAGAAATAAAAACAAGTGTAAAATGTATTATATTAAGACTGTTTAGTCACCTATATTGTACAGTCAGAATCTGTTTTGGAAACATCAAACACTTGTCTATAATCTATAAGACTATACCAAAAAACATTTGTCACATTCATCATAATTTTTTTTTTTTTTACAAAGGTTTTTTAACGTAATAATTTTGCAATGGTGAATCAAACTAAGACACAAAAATAAACATGAAATAAAAATGACTAAGAGTGACAATACCGTCTCAGAAGGATTCTGGTCCAGTCTACTGAGAAAGCTTCTTATCAACGAAGCAGCAGTGTGGGAGGAGGTGTAGTGGGACGAAAAGAGACAGTTATCTGGTGTCCTGGTGGTCAGAACAGTCCTGGTGACAGAGGGGACCTGTCACCAGGGACTAGCAGGTTTAGGAATAGCTTCTTTCCCAAGGCAATATCAATTTTGAATGGAGCTAAACTTTTTTAATAATGCTATTTGCATTGTTACTCAGCACTTCACGCTCATTTATTTCTTTACTATTATTTATTACATGTTTTTATTATTTATTACACAGGCTGCATGGAGGATGTTTGCAATGTTGCAATGGATGGTGGGTGGATGTATTGAAACGTGTGTATGCATGTGTATGTGTGTGTGTGGAGGAGGATGTAAATATTGCAATGAATGTGTTGTATTAGTGTATATATGTTGACGCACTCTACTGGAGTGGCTCTATGAATCTCATTGTACCTAAATGCAATGACAATAAAGGCATTCAAATTCAAATTCAAATTCTAACTGTCACAGACACCACCTAAGGAAGGCTATATGGAAAATAAATAAACATAAAAAATGTATTAAATCAGAACAATTTTAACAGTCATGTGTTACCACATCCTCATGTCCTTCATATCTAAGCAAGATTAAATGATGAACTGATTAATATTGTTTCAATAATGTTTCCAGATTAGTGTATTAAAACAGACAGCAGCAATGTATTACTTAAGGATAAGCATCACTAATTAATCTGACCTGCAGTTCTGAATGTCTGAATGAAAGCAGTACCCACCTGTCTCCTTTCTCCTGTGTTGGTTTGTTGGTTTTAGTATTTAGGGTCATACCACCTGCATGAAATAAACCAAACTGGGTAAAGTCACTAATCTGTGCCAGGCGTCAGCGTTTATCAAACTACTGTAGTTATAAAGAAGTGTAAACATTATTGAGTGTAATGTCCGGTTGTGGCGGCTATGATAACATGATATTTTCCGTGTTTACCGCATGGACTGTCCCGCTGCTCCAGGCATCACTCAGACTGTATTACCTTTCTCTACTGGGTCAGTTATGACCTGTCTGGAGCAGCGGGGGTGTACTGAGCCCGAGAAGAAGAAAGCGCTCAGGTCGAATGTTGTGTCTACAAACTGTAACCAACAAACCTTAACTGACATTACACACACAAGCTAACATGCTAACAGAAAGTCAGAAAGTCAGAGATGTCAGCTTTCTTCCAACAACTCTCATTCCGATCATTAAATTTTAGTTTAGTCTCATACCACAAACCATGCTACACACTCAGAGAAACCAGGTTCATATAACTTAAAGAAACAAGTATGCGGGTAAAAAGTGCAGAAAACTCGGTGACAGAAAGTAAACTTAAAAAACTAGTATGAATTAAGTTAAATACACTAATTCATCATAAGTCAGGACATTGTTTGCATTTACAGTCTAATAACAATCCTCCAGTAGTTGTTCTTTCACAGCTTTGAGTCAAGTCAGACCATTAGAATAATACTCACATGACTCTGGAGAAAACATTTGAATTGTTTCAAAACAGAAAATGTGAACCTGGTGTGTTATGAGCTGATTTAGAGAGAATGATCTTGTTTGTGTTCAGTCAACAGAAGGTGGCTGTAGTTATTAATGGTTGTAATAACTAGAGAAAAAGAAGTAGAGGTCAAACCAGACACAAATTAAACTAAAACCTTGACGAAGAAGAAACAAAGACAGACGCTTTAGACATGTGAAGAGACGCTGTGTTGCTAAGGTGGACTGACAGCATGGAACAACAGGACTGTGAATGGACAGGAAGTTAAAGAGGGAAGTGTGGGATCAGGAAGGTACATGGCAGGAACAAGAGGTGGGCGGTTCGATCCCAATATCGATAATATCGATACCAACATTGGTATCGAGATTGGTCGATACCAGTGTAATGAGATCGATACTTAAGTTTCAGTTTCTCTCATTTCATTAAAGAAGCGACCTGACTCTGTTTGTCTAGATGCCGCTGCTGTCACAGAGCAGATCAGGCTCATTTTGCTCCTCCTCCACCTCGCGTGTGTTTGTTGTACCTTCACGTGACTCTGCGGCGCCAGGTGACCGAACAAGCCCACCGCTACCAGCCAGGCTCGGCCAGCAGCAACGCATTACACACAACGAGAGAAAGAGTAGGGCTATTTGGTTATATTTTCGGGCCGAAAATGAAACGATAGCAAGTTGTACTATTTGTAAAAAGGTGGTAAGATACAGTGGTAACACAACAAACTTGTAAAACCATAGGCTATAGAAATTTTTAAAATCCCCGCACTAAAGGAGAGAAATGTTGTCTTATTTTTATATTGTATTGTAAATCCGAAACATGTCCTTGCATTATTTATAATATTTGTTGTGGAGTGATAATTTTCTACACTTTGTTTATTTAAGAAAAAAAATCCAGAAAGAAGTTCAATGGACGGAGAGATTTAGTTTTTATTGTAGTTTCTGAACACTGCCTGAAAAATAATTTGTTTTTATTTGTCCTCAAGGGATCATTTTGTGTTGTTTCTGAACAAAAACTTTTATTGTGATAAAGTATTTTCTATTTACTTATAAACCGAATTCTGTACTGGACTTTAACTGATTAATAATCCAAAAGGCAAATCACGAAAACACTTAAAATGTCATGAGAATTAATTCAGATTTGGATTGATGGCGCATCCACCTTAATTTTTAAAAAGTATTGATATCGGTGTCGGTATCGGCGATATTGGCCCAGTATTTACTTGGTATCGGATCAATACCAAATTTAGCGGTATCGCACACCTCTAGCAGGAACTGAATCTGGCAGCAGGAGGATGAGGTCTGGAATATTGTAATGTTGATCATGTGATTTGTTGTCCTCTCAGTCCCCCAGGTGGAGGTGGATTCAGGGGTGGAGTCTGTCCAGTTGACCTGGAAAACCACAGCTCACCTGCCTGAAGACGCTAAAGTGGAGTGGAAGGACAGAGACAATGATGTGGTCCATGTGTTGATGGACATTTACAACAGGAAGGTCCATGTGTATCAGAACGGCTCTGACCAGCTTGAAGACCAGAACCAGATTTACAGAAACAGAACGAAGATGAATGAAGACCTGCTGAAAACTGGAGACCTCAGTCTGACCCTGAAATACCCCACAGATAGAGACACCAACACCTACACCTGCACCGTCTACAACAAGGAGGGAAACATCGTGATGAAGAAACAAGTGGAGCTGAAAGTGAAAGGTTTATTTCCTTTCTTTCTTTCTTTCAATCTGTATTTTATTCATTCTCTCATTCATTCTTTCTCTCTCGCTTGCTTTCTTACTCTTTCATTTTTCCTTTTCTTTCTTTCTGTCTTTCTCTTTTCTTTCCTTCTTTCTTTCTTCCTTCCTTCCTTCCTTCCTGTCTTTCTTTCTTTCTTTCTTTCTTTCTTTCTGTGTTTGAAATGCTGCGTGGAGCTGAGATCCATTGACACCACAGAGAGACAAAGAGACTGAAGACATGTTAGGATCTGAACTCTTCTTCTCTTCGCTGTCACTGTCATGTTAGATCCACAGATAGAAAAGCAGCAGACAGCAGCTCCACACTGACAGGAGACATTACTGTGAAGCAGCACATGGACAAACAACCAACCATCAAGACTCTGATCATCTGCAACACCTTTCTAGATCTCTGTCCTGTTCCTTCTGCTCTCATCTGCTTCTGTCCTTCAGCTTTCTCTACAATCATTCAATAAAGTCATGAAAACCTGCTGCTGCTGCTGCTGCTGTCTCTACAGCTGATGATGGGATTTGTTGTCCTCTCAGTCTGTCAGGTGGAGGTGGATTCAGGGGTGGAGTCTGTCCAGCTGCCCTTCAGAACCACAGAGCTGCCTGAAGACGCTAAAGTGGAGTGGTGGGACAGAGACTACAGGAAGGTCCATGTGTATCAGAACGGCTCTGACCAGTTTGAAGACCAGGACCAGATTTACAGAAACAGAACGAAGATGAATGAAGACCTGCTGAAAACTGGAGACCTCAGTCTGACCCTGAAATACCCCACAGAGAGAGACAGTGGAAGATATGTCTGTATAGTCTACAACAAGGAGGGAGACATCCTGAGATGGAAAACAGTGGAGCTGAAAGTGAAAGGTTTGACTGTTTATTTTCTTTCAGTCTGTCTTCCTTCTTTCATTCTGTATTTCATCATTTCTCTCTTTCATTTTTTCCTTTTCATTTATCTTTCTTTTTTCTTTTATTCTTTTGTTCTATCTCTGTCTTGCTTTCTTATTGTCTTTCATTTTTCCTCTTTCTTTCTGTCTCTTTCTTTCTTTCTTTCTTCCTGTCTTTCTTTGTCTCTAACTGTCTTGTGTCTCCTCTGCAGGCAGAGTCCAGGTCCAGGATGAGACGTCTCCTCTGATGGCTGAAGAGTCAGTTTGATCAGGTTGTTGATCTTTGATTATTGATCAGTGAAGGATCTGATGATGAATTAAAAGAAGATAAAGCTGCTGGTGGATCAGAGTTCATGTCAGCGACCTCCTCCTGCTTCAAGTAAAACCCTCAAAGTCAGTCAACACGTTTGGAAGAGGGAACTAATGAACTTCATTCAGTTGTCCAGCAGAGGGCAGTCCTGACTGAAACCTTCAACAAGACACAAGTTAACATGAGGTTTTTAACATTTCTGTGACTTCTGATGTGTTGATGAAACCAGGACTGAATGACGGAGGACAGATTTAAATGAGCCTTTCAAAACCAACTGTAGCGCCTTTAGCCTGATGTAAGAACACACTATGACACTAACATTCCCTCTAGGTTCAGAGAGCTGGTAATAGTTAGTCAAGTACAATACCATGAAGTTAACAGTTGACAGTTTATTGCCACAGATTAATTTTTTTTTTTTTTTTTGCAGTGCATGAAAATGAAAAATACAAAAAATAAAAAAAGTTCAAAAGAAAATGTTCCTCCTTCTTTCTAGAAGGGCAGAGTTCAGTTCAGTTCTGTGTTTTATGTGTGCAACGTTCTGATCATGTGGTTACTACCCGGGTAGATTTTTTTGTTATGTTCTTATCTGTGTCACGAGTGAAGTGAGATGATGTCTGAAGTTCCTCTGAATGGATTCCACGGTTGGCCGGGCCGTGCACCGTTCCCTCTGATTGGCTCGTCCTCTCTGGCTCGCCACCGAACCCCCTCGGTTCAGAATCTGAATCAGTTCTAATCCGGCAATAAACCAGTCTACACATAGCCTGGAATCTAGACGCGCCCCTAGCGGCAGCAGATTACATTTGCTTCCAGGGTCAGTCTAGTTACTCTCCGTTGACTTGAGATGTCGAAAAATCCAAGATGGACCGGGCCAATCACGAGTCGGTGGGCGGGGCTTAACACGATGACGACTGACCTGCGACCATAAGTTCCGTGAATTACGCGTGAGTTCCCCGTCCTGCTAGAACTACCAGAGCGATGGCTGCTGCTAGCGAACAACTTTCTTTCCAATCGGCTTTGGCCGCCGCTCTGAAAGACTTGAAGTTAAGCTTTTCTCTGAGAAAAGAACAAGAAACTGCACTGAGGTCGTTCTGACAGAAGAAGGATGTATTTGGAGTTTTGCCAACCGGATACGGCAAAAGTTTGATCCACAGCTTAAAAATGATTAATGCAGGAGAAACTCAACCTGTAGGCGAACTCATAAAAAAAACAAAAAACAGGATGCAACAAGAACTATTTAATATCTATTAGGATAAGTTTTTTCCACAACACATGCAAGGAACTCTCTTTTCCGTCGCTCTGACTACGTCACCTTCGTCGTTGCTCTGATTGGTTGTAGCGCTATCCTATTGCGTGGAGAGGGAGTTTGAAAGACAACCGTTTATCCCACCCCTCCAGTTGAGCCCTGTCTATGGAGAGTGTCCAGACCCTACATTTAATGTGGCTCTGGCTCGTCAGGCTAGTCTACACATAGAGTGCAGAACAAATAATCATTACTCTCATTTCTACTTCAAATCCATCCATCCATCCATCCATCTTCTAAACCCGTTTAGTCCTGTTAAGGGTCACGGGGGTCTGCTGGAGCCTATCCCAGCTGTCATTGGGCGAGAGGCAGGGGTACACCCTGGACAGGTCGCCAGTCCATCGCAGGGCTAACCCAGAGAGACAGACAACCATTCACACTCACATTCACACCTACGGGCAATTTAGAATCACCAATTAACCTAATGAGCATGTCTTTGGATGGTGGGAGGAAGCCGGAGTACCCGGAGAGAACCCACGCAGACACAGGGAGAACATGCAAACTCCGCACAGAAATGGATTCGAACCGGTGACCCTCTTGCTGTGAGGCATCAGTGCTAACCACCTCGCCACTGTGCCGCCCCTCTACTTCAAATCATCATCTTTATTTTAACAAAACACTATTTATATTTTTAAACAGCTCTATTAATCAAAACATCAGTATTTATCTTTTTAACCCTTTCAACCGTAAGTTAACAGTATTAAATTGTTCAGTGCAGTAAACACATTATGCACATTAACCAAAAAAAACTTTTTATATCACAACGGCATCATGTGCCATCTCTTTCTCTCTCATATGCTACAGTAGTGGCCATTTAGCTTAACCAGCTACACCATTAGCATTCCCAGTACAGGTAATACCTGAATTAGCTTAACAGCGTTAGCCGCGATTAGCATTAGATATCGGGGGACTCCGACTGCTTTTATGAATTTTCTCACATCATGCTAATATCAACAGCTAACCTCGGGGCTTAGCCTCGTAGCATGTAGCATCTTTCTTAGCGGAGTTCTCACAGAGGCTCAACACGGTGAAACCGGCTCCTTTCTCTCTCACACACACTCACTCTCACACACTCTCTCTCTCTCTCTCTCTCTCTCTCTCTCTCTCTCTCTCTCACACACACACACACTCAGAGTATATCCATAAGTCGTACCCTTTTTACAAGGTGTTGCACTTGCAAAATATAAGATTCGAGAGGGTCTTATCTGCAAGCCGAGCACGATGTGGCCTCATGATGATCCCACCATGACTGAAGACCCTTTCAACTGGGGCACTTGAGGCCGGCACTGAAAAAGCTCTCATTGCAACAGGAAAAAGTGCAGGGAGGATACCCCTGTTTGCATCCCAGAAGGACAGACAAGCCTGCCCACCACAAAGACCAAAATAGTTATTTAGTTGTGTCTCTGGGTTGGTGGTTGTGTCCTGCTTGCGGCGTTTTCTGTACTCTGAGAATAAGCCAGTGCTCTCTTCTTCCTGGTTTTCATTTTCAACCTCTTGGAATCCAGGACTCTGGGATGTTGTGTCAGGTCGCACCTCACGTAGAATCAGATCTAATAAAAAGAAAGTGAACTTCCTCATTCATTATTTCACAGCTCAGTTTGATATGCTCGCAAAATCAGCTCTAAAAATGTAAAATGTTGTGAATTTAATTTCCATAATTTGATAACAGTGACATGCCTAACTTTATATCATGTAAAATAAAAAATCACTGACCTTTCACCATGTCAACAATGTCATTCTTTATGTCATCAGTGACAAGCACATCATGCTGAAGCCACATCATGGAGAAAGCTGGGTCCAGGACAGCTGATCTGATGTAGAGTGGCTCAGCAAATGGCAGCTCTTCTCCTGATGCTGCTGATAACATTCTGACATTAACAAAGATCCCCCGGAATCTTTTCTTGAGAGAGCATTGCAGGCTATGGATCATGCTTCCCAGGAAGCGCACTTGCTGTTTTGAGTTCTTCCCAAATGGTGGTTTAGTGACAATACACAGGGGAGGACAGAGCTGACTGTCACAATCTGCTCTCCCTGAGTAAGATCGGTGGCCTCGGCAAATGGCTGTAGCACATCACAAAGCTCCTTCATCAGATTCCACTCCCTACTTGAGAAGAGCAGCTCATTGTGGCCTGTGTCCTGACCAACACTGCACAGTTCCTGATGACTGAATGAGAGCACTGCCTTGACTTGGCGGAGAGTGGGATTCCACCGTGTATTCACAGCAGCGGGTATCCCTCGTTGCCCAAATTTATCTTCAAATGCATCTTTAAAGGTGCTGGATGTATGCAGGAGAGAGCTCAGCTTGGAGCATTTTGCAAAGGTACTGTTCATGATCCGTGCATCCTTGAGACCATCACCAACAGTTAACTGCAGCGTGTGGGCAAAGCATTGCTGACGTTTAGGACTTCCTCTGTTGATCATGCGGTCCACAGTCTCCCATTCACCTCTGGAGAGGTCTTCCCACAACTCTGCATCATCCAGATTGTCGTCATCAGTTACTTCACCATCTTGCTCTTTTGGAAAGCGCACTGTGAATGCTCGCTTCATATTAGCGGCATTGTCACAGATAACAAAGTCAAGTTTGTGTCTGATGTCATATTCGTCACATATGGAATCAAAGGCTTCTGATATCCGTTCTCCTGTGTGAGTTCCTTTGAATCTGCTGCAGGCAAGCAAGTATGATTTCAGCTGAACTCCCTCAGATGTTGCCAAAACATGGCCAGTGACTCCCAAAAAGCCACGCATTCTCCTGTCTGACCAAATATCCACTGTAACTGATACATGGTCTGCACTTGCAAGAAGCACTTTTATTTTCTCTTTAGTCTCTGCAACAAGGGATTCTATCTTTAAAGTTATTGTCCTACGACAGGCAGGCTGGTACTTGGAGTCAGCCACAGACATGAGTGTCGGAAATGTCCATTCTCAGTGATTGAAAGAGGCATGCTACACCCTATCACCAGGTCTCTTAGAATGGCATTTGTTATGGCCTTCTGTCTTGGATGATTAACTGAATAGGCTTTCTGAGGACGAGGCTGGAGGAACTGGGAGATTGCAGGCTGTGTAGTATCAGTGCTGCAGTTTCTTGTCCTTTCATACTCTGCATATCTGTGAAACAGAAGCAAAAACAAGAATGGGATGTACTGCATGGTCGGTCAGACATGAAAACATGATATATGGTTAAAAAAAATAGTTGTTTGAGGCTTTTTGTAGTTTTTATTTACTATCTTGCTTAGCATCAAAATCCTCCAGACTTGGCCCTTCTACACTGATTCTTATTAGTGGACAGTGTTGGGGAAGTTACTTTTAAAAAGTAGTGTTTGCTCATTACTCGTTACTTCTTAAAAAAGTAACCCATTACTTTACTTACCTCTATGGAAAGTAACTTTTTACGTTTATGTTACTTTTATGTTGCTCGACTTTGGGCAGAACCCAATATCTGTTCCTAAATGTGTAGGCCTACATAAAGTTCTACTATGGAGGACATAACAGGTATTTCTTTTGTGCTCTTCATTATTAAAAATGCCACAAACTGAGCACTTCACAAGAAAACATTGGGCTATTATAGGCTTCAACACAGTTTTTCTCAGTTGCTAAAACACTAAAATCCATTGGCTGAAGAAAGTTTTCAGTTGCTTGAACTCATTAAGCTAACTGTTCAGTCTGTTGTCAATACCTTAAACCATTTCACATGGTTTAGCAAAACTCTAAACACATTCTCATTCTTAAAACACATTCTGCACTCTAATGCACATGTCATCCATACTGGTAAACACAAGTGGCAACAATAACATATAAAGAGAGCAGAAATGTCATTGATTGAACACAATCAGTCAAAATTGATTTCACTTCTTTCAAATGATGTGACAACCAATATAAGCCAGTTCAGAGAGAAAACAGGTTGTTGAAGGTGGGAATGAGAGAGTGTGAGAATGGACAGAAGAATTTATGTGAGAGGACGAGGACGAGTGCGTATGCGAGGTGGGGGACGAGGAGAAAGAGGAGGAGGGCAAGAAAGAGAAAGAGGAGGACGAAGAGGAAGAGGAAGAGGAAGACAAAGAGTGGAAATATCCGATGACATTCGAGCAACAATCATAGACCATGTTGTTGGCTGTATATGGTACAATAAACAAATTGTATGGCACTGAACATTGTGCTTTCCATTTGTTTTCAGTACTGACTGCTCAATAGATTTCGACTGGTTACAGGTTCATATCATCAAAGAACAAGAATTAGAGTATCACAGAGATAAAGTTTTTGAGATGCAGGGTACAGCACTGTAAAAATAAGGGTACAAGAAGGAGGAAGAACAAAAAAAATGCAAAGAGCAAAACAGTAATTTCTGATCAATTTTGAGCTTTTTGTATAATGACAGAAACATATGAAATTTGTTTTGAGATTAAAAATGTACTTCTCCCTGAGAACTATATGTTTTGAACAATGTGTTTTCTATTTTTTGGTGTATTGTTTACTGACTGCTTGATAGTGTATGTCATTTTGAGCAATTTGTTTATTATATGAGAGCAGTGTTTCATTTTGGGCACAGGTAAAACTGTTTTGAGGCCAAAGTTTGATTTTGCAAGAGGAGTCAGAGGTTTTGTAAATCGTGCTCGAAGCTGAGGGTTTGTGTTTAAGGTTTTGAGAAAATGGAGCAAGGTTTCAGAAATTGTGTTTTAGCAATTGAGAAAAACTGTATTCAAGTTAACTTACTCAGAGTCTGAGTCGTCACTTGGAATAATGAACAGTAGGTGCCGATAATGCCCATCATGGAGGTAAATCGCAGTTAAAGAAGCTGCAGAAGAAGAAGTAGCTTCGTCTTCATGTTTGTACTGACCGTACTGACTCACACAGCCCATGCACAGCTTACACTGTCGAAGAGGAGGAAACAACATTTTTGAGCGCGAACAATACAAACAAGGTAATTGTTTGTTTTTTTCTAAAAATTTTAAATCTCATTGTTTTACCTGTGATTCAAGGGTGTTGTGCTAATAAACGTTGGAGGCCAAAGCACATTCATGGTTACTCCAATGAATATTTAAAGTACAATAGTGTGTCAAGATTGGTGACCTGGTGCATGAAGGATAACAGATTTCTATCCTTTTTCTTTTCTTAGGCTGACGATGTAGATCCAGATATCAGCCAGTTTGCAGTTGCAGTGCTCTCTGTAATCCTGGAAGACGAACCAGGCCTGACTCCAAACTCCTTGCACTTGGAAGGTGAAAAAGCCATCATTCTGGAGGGACGGGTTGTCGTCGATGGTCTGCCAGATCTGCCAAAAGCTGTATTTCTCCTGTTAGATTTGATCTATGTTCTGAATTTGGACTATCCAAAGGCCATGCAGAACACCTTTGAATTTATTCAGAGGGTGTTTGTTTCATTAGGAGGCAAGTCTCTGAAACCCAAACTACAAACACTGAAAACCTGCTTCTGACTTAGATTGTTCACGCCAAATAAGTGGAATGTGATCGTGCTACCTGCTGTTGCAAACAAATGCACTACTTTAAGTTGAAGAATAACATTGCCGCTCCAATGTTGTGAAGCACTACATACGACCTAACTGAAGTTTTTATATGGTCTTTTTGAAGTTTTTTTGTCGTTTTTTGTAAATATGTTTTGTTAGTATTCATCGGTACTCAAGACCTTTTTTTTTTAAGCTATCTACTATTGCATTGAAACTTCTAGTCTAACGGTACCTGCATTTGATCCTTTTTGTATATGGAGCTAGGGGAAAAAACAAACTATTTGTATGTTTTATCTACCTCACTGTTACATTGAGAGACGGTTGTTACTTCTTTGATTTTTTTTTGATTACTGTGATTGGACTTCCTGATGTACTGTACTGGCTACAGCACTGCACAGGTTGTTCACATATGCATCTGTTTGTTAATAAACTCTTGTCAAAGTTCAAGGTTGTACTTTGTGACTTCTTACCCACTGAAAGTTGAAGCTAATTGTGGCTACTTATTCTAACATATTCAGTTTACTTAAAAAAAGTTGGGAAACCAATTGCCTCACTTTATCCAAGTAACCCTAGCTTGTCTTTAGTAAGATAAATGAAGGTATAAGAGTAAACTTACTTGTAGTCATTCAGTAAGCTTATTTGAAATCTAAGTGTAAACTTACTTAAAAACAATCTGTTCACCTAACTTTTAGTTGTTTATTAGTTTAACTTTAATTTGGCTTGGAAGTTTACTTTAAAAAAAATGAGGCAATCGGTTTCCCCACTTTTTTTAAGTAAACTGAACTAGTTAGAATTTACAGTGTAGTAAATTCTAACATTTTCCACAGAGGGAAACAAACATTAAACAAAGTTAAACATTTCCTGCAGTCCAGGAAGTGGTTTCGATTTAAACTCTCAGGTTTGACCAGAAAAAAGAAGAATGACAAATACAGGAAAGAGGGCCGCCCACAGAAGACTGACTCAGTTATACACGGTGCAGTACTGAGCAAGCACACACTTTAGCATCAAGCTCAGCATCAGACTTTGCTTTAGCGAAGCTCGCGTGTGATGTTGGTTAGTGGTGGGGGTTTTGATCTCCCTCATACCTGATATGGACAAAAGTGTCCTTTTCAGATTTTATTTTTTTGATTGCTCAGTGTTGGTTATGCTTGCTGCTATGATATTTGGTCAAGGTGTGTATTTTTGAACAAATTTTGATATTTCAAAAACAAATCCCATAATACTCTATTTTTACACTGTGTAACCTAAATAGTTACGTTGTTACCACCAAGGGACAAAAGTGTCCTCTTTTAAAATGCCATAAAAATGGCATATGTTAATATTTTTTTCTGCTTTTTTTTTACATAAATCTTTTCATCTACTTCAGTCCTAATCATAAATACCAAATATTTGATTATTTTCAATATTTTAACCCTTTATATGCCAGTGTTTGTGATGGCATCCAAAATTTATCGTAAAAAAACACACAAAAAATTAAATATTTTCAATAATCTGAATGCAAAGTGGATTTTTCTTGGGGGGATTATTAGAGCCTTGGATATGTCAATAAATAGTGGCAAGATTGATTTTGATGGATTATTATTAGTAGTATTAGTATTGTTTTTGTGTGCTGTGTACAAACAACTCCCATGAAAATCCAATGAACCTTCAGTTTCGTACTTTGCAGCTGCACCTGTGTGTCTTTGAAGTAAAAGGATAAATGTTATAGATCAAATGCCTCAATTAGACACACACTGCATCACCGTGTGGTACGGCAGCACTATGGCCTGCTTCTCCAGGGAAAGTAGCGTTCAGTCAGGATGCAGCATGTTGTGGTTCAGTGCAGCTCACGTTTCTTCACCATTCACTGAGGAGCCACTTGGGTGATAAGGAAATAATGAGTCAACACCAGTGATCACTGCTGCCTTCTAGCTGAGGTCTTTGTTAGCTTCTGATATGGGGCTGAGAAGAAATAGGAACAGGACACAGGATATGATGAAAGTGGGCAGCAACACTACAGGCAGGACTCTGAAAGACCTTCCTGATCTGGACCAAGTAATACAGAACTAGATCTACACACAGACTATGTCATAGAGATGCAGACGTCATCACCTTCTTCTGGTCTGTGTCACCGTGATGTTTTACACTCGTGTAGAGAAGCACATGAGGCCGTGGTGTCGGCTTCAGTGCAGGTCAACCATCTACGCTGTAGTTATGACCAGAAACATCTCACCTCTCATAAGGCAGTCCAGGTGCTTTGGCTGATGTTTGGGCTCTGCTCTGATGTTTGAAAGTCCAGCGAGTAAAACAGGAAGAATCGCTTTAATTTGCTTTTTATGTTGCCATTAAAATCAACTTGTAAATAGACACAATGCCAGTGGATTAACGGTCATTACTTTTATTGTATCTTCATGTTCCCTTAATGTCCTTTATTTAAGTAAATCCTAATTTAATGTGTGAATGTTAATCAACAGACAAGAGACTGGTTCTGATCAAATCAACTTTATTGATATTGAGTTGGAAACACATCCAGCATCCGGATGATAAAGCAAAAGAAAGAAAAAGGTGTAACTTGGCTTTATATACAGTCTAAACATGTACATGGAATCTGTTTCCTGCATTTGAACTCATTCTATCTGTGAACACATGGTAGCAAGCACCCTGCTAGTGAAGTGGAGAGCACTGACACCTCACAGCAACCAGACATGTTCTCCCTGTGCCTGCAGGGGTTTTAGTACCAGGTGGTCTACGGTTAGGATTCGGTGCAGCCAGAGCTTGATCCCTGATTTGGGGGAGATGAAACTACAGTGGTTAGAGAAGCAGCTTCGGGGCCACAAGGTCACGGGTTCACATCTCCCTGAGGTGTCCTGAGTAAGGTCCTAACCCTCTAAGTGTACACTCTGCTGAGAGAACAAACCGATGGTTATTGCTCCACAAGGGAAGCTGGTGGGAAGCCACACAGGGGCAGTTAATTAGAAAACAGTGAAGGTGGAACAAAACTGACGACCACAACACACCTACGGTTACTACACTGATAAAATATCATTGATATAGCTAAGTAAGGCAGTACAGTTGATGGAATTAAATAAGGCAGAGTTTAAGATCACATGGTTTCTTTTAGTCAAGTTGCTCCAGAGCAACAGTCTGTTTCATCAACTATCTCAGTGGAAACACTTGACTTCTCTGGTGTGGGGGACTGTGCTGTCCTCTTCAAACCCTCCTCCAACGTCAGAAGACAATCCGTTCCTGCAGCTTGCTCTTCAGCTTGCAGACCAACCAAATGGCTGAAAGGACAATCAGTACTGCAGTCAGGATCCAGGTGGTCTCTGTCCACTGTGGGCAGTGAGACGGCTACAGAGGGGAAACAAGAAATGTCTCATTATCATCTGTTCAACAACTGCAGCAAAACAAACAGTTTATAAAGACATTCTCATGTGGAGCGTGCAGCTTTGTTGTTGTAGCCACATTGTGTATAAACTGTCAGCAGATTCTTAATAGTAAAGTATATTCAGTGTCTCACCTGGGGAGTAGCAGCAGGAGGAAGTGTGCGCTGGGTTTGGTGCTCTGCTGCTCCGACTCTCAGCCTCACAGCTGCAGGAGTGCCGTGCACCCTGTCCTCCCCCCGGTACGTGTAGCAGTAATACAGTCCTCCATGAGTCTGCAGAGCCTGGTTGATGGTGAGAGACAAGTCCCCCCGTCTGAGCCAGTCCTCAGGCACCGACACCCGGCTTTCCTCCCAGCCTGCCCCGTATGAGACATTATTGGAGAGATAATGCTGCAGCACCGGCTCCTTTTCCTTTTCCCACAGCACAGACATCACTGACTGCCCTCGGAGGGTGAGGATCTCCGAGTGGCATGGAAGTGTGACAGCCTCACCCTCTGGCACATAAACTTCAGAGGGGATGAAAACCTCCAGCTGGACCACGAAGCTGTCGTCGCATGTGTACTCGTAAAACCCATTGTCGTTGACATTCACGTTGTTCAGTGTGAGGGGAGAGCTTTGCTGGATCCTGTCCTGGTGGTCTGGTCCAGGTCTCCAGTCGCCGTCCAGGGAAGCAACGAGTCTCCGGCTGTTATCCTTACGCAGCTGGATCAGCCTGGCAAAGTCTGCATTCTTGCACTTTTCAGCGAGTGGAAACTCAACGGAGTCCCCTAAAGTTGCGTTGATGTAAAGTCCATAAACTGGAGCGATGACAGAAAGAAGAATAAAGATTGATGGAGCACACATGACTGCTGGCTTTCAGAGAGAGGACGCAACTTCAGAGTATCCCTCCACTGCTGTTACGCTCAACCATAGGACACAGGCTTGGTACAGCGGTTGGTTGCAGCTGTTCCGACGTCAGTGTTTGTAGGTGTTTTTAAACCAATCAGGTTTCTTGTGCAGTTTTAGGACATGCCCCCCAAACTCCGAACCACCTCGGGTTACCTTCGGTCATTTCTCATAACGCTGTAACATTTCCCGGTGGGCCGGCCTGACTTTCGGGCCGCGATGGGCCGGTGTTCAATTATTATTTTCATTTATTTATTTATTTTGGGCCGGTGTTCAGTCATGGCACTGAGTGGGTATCGTGTATGTTGTTACCGCTGTCGCTGGGCCGTCTCCACTTGCAGCTCTTTTCTTTTTTTTTTTTTTTTTTGCAGACGCAGCCTGACGTAACACGTCCGTGCACAGCGCACACTGTCAGTGGTGTTTGGAGCCTGGCTCCAGCCCCAGAAGTGCAAGGGTGTTTGCAAAATGGAAAATAAAAATAGCAAGGGTGGCGCAGAAAAAGCGACAATTAAAAAGAGAAAAGCACTGGAGACAGATGCAGCCAAATGTGCAAAAATCGGCAGCTTTTTCAATAAAACGTCCGATGAAACGGGTAAGACAAGATGTTGAACAAAATGCAACTTTACCTGCACCGTTCAAGTTATTGCGCTATTGTAGGCTTAACGTGTAGCTAAAGTTATAATTACATTATTTTAATGGTAGTATAAGTCGTGATCTAAAGTGGGCCGGTCTGAGGCATGAAACTCCAGGGCTGAAAATGAGTCCCACTCTGGCCCTGGTGTCAATAACTGTGTCAGTTCGTGTTTGATGGAAGTGAAACTAGTCTGAGCTCTGATCTGAACAACAGATTCTACAGTGAATGGAGCCTGTCTGCTCTCACACTTCACATCATCCTGTTACATTTATGTCCAAAGTGCAGATATGAAGGGAAATATCAGGACAGAGTGGAGCTCACCAAAAGGGAAAACACGAGAAATGTGAAATGTGAGGAAATGTTACAAGTTGTAACTTACAACAGTCCGCATCCGTTGTGAGGAGCCAGAAAAAAAAAAACACGAAGATCCCCGGATGAAAACTCCCCCCGGCACTTCTGGCCCAGTTTCCTAGGAAAGTCAGACGCGTCTGACTCATAGCAGACACGTCGACCAATCAAACCAGAGGACGAAGAGCGTTCATCCGGGGGTCTTCGTGTTTTTTTCTGCCTCCTCACAGCGGGTCTGGACTGTTGTAAGTTACAACTTGCAACATGGTACAGAGATAGCAGTTTATCATTAACTACGTCTTTCCTCTTTTGGTGAGTAACTTATTTTAATAGATACCTAATTGTGTTGTGTTGTGATGTTGTGTGTTTGTTGTTGTCCAGAATGATTTCTTTACTGTATAACTTAACAATGATCAGGTCATAGAGTTATTGTTGTCAGGACAGTTTTTGTTTTTTTGTTTTTATTGAGACACTGGATGATTTGTGTTCACTGTGGGTTTAGACGAGGTGTTGTGATAGTTTTCATCGTCTATCCAGAGCAGAAAGAATGTAGACTGAAAGAAGAAACAACCAGACGAGTCTTCCTCCTGCTTTATTGTGTTACTAACTAAAATTAAGTATAGTCTCAGTTTTTCTTATTAACGGTAAACTTGACAACTATACAAAAGAAATGCAAAGTTTCTCCAGGCGTGTCAATGACTCCGCCTCGACAGAAATATCCTGCACAGTATGGAGGTGAATTTTTCCGCATGAGAGTGGAGAGTTGGTAAAGATCACCGCGTTTACCTCCGTCTCTGTGTGGTTTCCATCCTAAATCAACAAAGACACCTTAGAACGCAGCAAATTAAAAACTGCCTATTTAAGATTAGAGAGCCATTGACAGGGCTCTCAAGTTGTTAACTGAGTTCAGAGTGAGATTTTGGCGGTGACGGCAGGAATTTGGTTGGGGTGGGGACGGGGCTTAGATCTGATAAATGACACATAAATTCGCACAAATAAAAATATTTATTTAATTCAGCATTTCTTAGTGCCGGTATATCTGTGTCTGATAATGTCTGAGCTTATCAATAATATGGTATCACATAATTTAGCCCCCTGGGAAAGATATTTCTGCAACTGAGTCAAATATGCAGCACTCAGCCTATCACGGAGTGAGGTGAATAGCTCCTGCATGAGCCTTCAAGCAAGCAGAGCTTTTTTTTTTTCAAATCTCATTTTAAGTTGGTAATGTCCTTCCTAGAAGTTTATCTCAACTGCTTTGTGGATAACGTTAAAAAAACCTAAGCGGTGGCCTAAGAGAAAAGCTATGTGAATAATGTCCTGAACTAAGACTAAAAAACAAGTGTCAGAATAGCTGCTGAAACTATCCGGGATTCAACTGGCTAGCCAGGCTAGTTCACACACTGGTCAACTGCTAACATTACTAATCATCAGCTGCCTGGACACAATATTCCCCAGGAACAAAAATCAAATGATGAGATGATTTACAATCTGTGTATCAGTCTTTCTTTCCATTTTCAAATGGCAATCAAAAATCAAAACATTAAAAAGTGACTGGTTATTTGTTATTTGTTTTTTAATCTTACACAAAACGAAAAAAATATTTCAATTTTAGGCTCAGATCAAAAATACGAAATGGAAAAACGGGACGCAGGACTGATTTTAATATTTAATTGGTCGGGTTTTACTGACCCGGAGGTTTTGTAATGAGTGAGATCAGATGTGACTCGAGCGATGTGACAGTGCTTTTCTCAGCGAGCGTCTGAACCGGGAAAATCTAAATCTTGCCCGGATACAGCAATGCTATTTTCTGATTGGCTGTTCAGTAGCTATGTTCTTTTTATTTGATTGGCTGGTGCGTGAACGGTGCCTCTGAACTCTACGGGAATGCGCTTGATTCAGACCTATTCCACTGGTTTAAAAAAAATAGCGTATCGTGGTAATTTCTCTGCGTGAGAAATAAGGTGTGGCGTGTGAGTGTGTGAACGGGTTGAAATGCGTGACTTGAGAGCCCTTCATTGAGTAATGTCCTAATAGAGGCACTCATGGAGGTACAAGGGATGTTGCCTCAGCCCCTCCCTCTTAGACCGGGCATACGGTGTGCGATTTTGTATGCGGAACTGCAACGCCAGAAAGAAGTAGAAGAAGAAGAAGAGGAACCCGAAGTGGGAGGCCCACACCCATAGACATATACACCGGTTGTTTTGACGTAAAATTCTGGGCCCTGTAGACTCTTAATGTCAGTGGGCCCCTATCCATTCCAGTAAGCAAGCAAAAAAATAAATAAAATAAAATAAAATAAAAATGGGGCATGTATTTATAAATAAACAAGCATAAATCGGGTTTTAAGCTAAAATCAGATCCGATTATATTGATGACTGTTTTTTTTCATTCACCATCTGAACTGATGCATTTGCCCTAGTTGTGCTCAAACACCTATAAACATTAGGCTACATCTGGTTTGTGTACTAATGTTCTGATCCATGACACACTTTGATTCATTTATTCAGGAGCCAACAACTGTACACGGAGAACGAAATCAAATAAACTAACTAATTTTTCAATAAAATTATTCTTCAAGGATAAAACTCAGAACACTGGGTTTAGGTCTGGGTGTAAATAATCATTCTACTGATGAGTTTGCTGATTGACAAAGTTACCTCAGCACTTGATATTTGATACAGATCTGTTCTTAAGTGCAGGATAGTCCCACATCTGTTACCTCGGCTAGTAAACCAGCATGGATGGGTGGAGTCTGGGTGGAGTTGAAATAAACAGAAACACTTTATTTGAAGATACAACATTTCACATGCTCTCTGTTTGAAATGTTATTTTTAAATGCAGTAAATAAATGTTCTTTTAAACTTTTACTGTTGATCCATGGTGAACAGAACCTGATCTGGAACTTGAAGATTTCTCTTTAGTGCATCAGTGACAGAAACACATTTGTTGATCAGAGAAAACTTCAACAAACAGCAGGTTTTTCTAGTGACTGCTTCCACTGCAGCGGTTGGAGTTGATGGAGTTTAGTCAGAAAGTTCTTTGGTCGGTGGTTTGGAACAAACAGAATGAAGAACAGGATCAGATGTTGGAACGACTGAATGAAGTCAGACTGTAGATTGTCCTTGTTGTATCTGCAGAGAGTGACCTTTGACCTCATGTGTTCATGACTCTTCACCTCTGTCTCCTCTCACAGGGAGAAGATGATCTGCAGGATCCTGCTGCTCATCATCCTCAACTCATGTGTCTGTGGTCAGTTTAGAAATTGACTTGATGAAGTCCAAATCAATTGTCAGTCTTCAATGATGGAGTTGAAAGACTCCCATGTTCCAGTTCTCAGTGTGTCTGCTCCTCTCTTTCTCTCTCTGTCTCCTCAGCAGCAACATTTGAAGTGAATGTGACACAGAGCTCCTATCAGGCAGAGGAGAACCACAACATCACCCTGGAGTGGACCTTCACCACCAAACCTGACTCTTCCTACAAATATCTCTTTATCCTCTGTAGCTTGTTAACCAATCAGAAGGTGTTCGTTCTGTATCATGTACATGAAGGTGTTGAGATGTCAGAGTCTCAGGATGAACAGTTTTCAGGACGAGTCCAGGGAGACAAAGACGTCTTCAGAGAAGGATGAATCAGACTTCATGTGTCCAGACTCAGGACTGATGACTCTGGTCTGTACCAGTGTGACGTGAAGACAGATTATGGCTCCAGCTCTGGCAGATGTGAACTCAACGTCTCTGGTAAGTTGATAAAATAGAAGTTACTAGAAGTCCTTTTTAAAGATGCTGACTGTTTTTGAGACACAAAAATGTGTCAACTAATATTTTGATGTTCTTTCCAGCAGCTGCTGATCAGCCTCAAACTCAGAGACCAACGTTGAGTCTAGGGCCAGAGACTGGAAGAAGGAGGAGATCACATCTTGGACTAATAGCAGTAGTAGTAGTAGTAGTAGTAGCATTCGTAGCAGCAGCAGTATTAGCAGCAGTAGTAGCAGCTCTGCCGCCTGTCTGTGTTTTATTTCTGATTCCTTTCAAAATTAAAGGCAGAAAAAACTTAAATGAGAAAAAAGAAAACCTCAGTAGTTGTATAGATGCTTAGTGTCCCAGAGAGACAGTGCAGGGAGGTCAAACATAGACCAGTGCAGTTTTCAATAGAAGTAACTGATATAACTGTTTCTCTCCACTAGGGGTCGCACTGGTTTAGTCAGAGGAGCAGACATAACACAACACCCAGAACTAAACAGCAGATATCAGCAATAGCACGTCTGTTTTCCTTCTTCAGAGAGTTCAGGTTGTTCATAAAATGTTTTCTTTAAAGTAAAGTTAATTAAATGTAAACATTGTCATAATGATCTTGTTCTTCTTTGCACTAAAACAAAGAGAAACATCTGGAGTTGTGATTATTTACAGGTTATTATGTTATCATGTTAGTGGCCCCCTTGAGGTCACATTGAACTGTGGCCCCTGAACTAAAATGAATCTGACAGCCTTGCACTAGTGTGTGTGGAGGACCTCTCTACATTAGAACTATAGTCACAGACCTGAGACTACTCTCCTTTGTTTCCATATTTGTCAGTGTTAAATAATGTTCCTGTTACTCTGAGTCAGAGTTTAAATGATTTCTTCCATCATTAATAACTGATGTCAGTGTAAATGATTCTTCTAAAGTCTCTTTAGATTTAGTCCAAAGACTCTAAACTGTCACCAGCTCCACTTCTTCTGATGTGACTCGTCATGTTTCTTCATCTAAAGCTCCATCCAGATGTTAACAGCTTTTATCATCACTGATGTCTTTCCTAATGTACAGTGTATTGTAGTTAATATTTATTTATTGCAGAATGATGCTGCTGTTGTTACTGTTCATCATAAATTGTTCTATGACTTGTAAATAAAACGACTGATCTTCAAACCTAACTTTTCTTCTGGAGTTTTGAATGGTGACATGATATTAATCCCACATTTCCTCCACATTCATTTTCCATTGATTAAAAGTCCATGTAATCAAACAGCACTTCAGTCAGACTAAGAGCAGAGAAACAAACTAATAGCTGTTGTTGAGGCTCCTTAAGCTGCTAGATACAGTATGTGATGCTGCTAAACAGGTTTCATTGAAGATAGTAGATATGATGAAGACGTGGACTTGATGATGATTCATGGGACATCTGACTGAACTGTACTCTCAGACCAGCGTTAGCTTTGACAAACATCCTGACAAATAAGTCGTCATGTGCATCATATGAAATGATTTGAACACTCAGAACAATGAGCAGCCACACATGTGGTGACCAGGGAGCAGTTTAGGAGGTTAGGGGCTTTGCTCAAGTGGAGGAAAGGTGTTGGAATTATAAGCATTTTATACATAGTCCTTGATTTTCAGCAGGGACTCAAAAGCTCTTTCATGGAAAGATGTGAGATATTCCTTCATTACTTCTTCATCAGTTAAGCAGATAAAATGACTGAGTTATCTCCCAGTGTGTTACTTGATTTGGAAATTATTGCTGCAAAGTCAGAAGATGTATTTAAAGGAGCTCCAGTGAAAACTGGGCTTGTAATTCCTCCAGTTTGTACGTGAATATCCTCAAATTAAAGCTGAGAGTCTGCACTGCACCAGATCATTTCACAGCTTCTAAATGTGGTTTGATCTCCCTGATAACATGTGATGAAGTCAAACTGTGGACAAAGTGAGCTGAGGAGCTTTAACCTCCACTACATCCCTGGTTAGCAGGATGAAGGCGCCCTCTTGTGGTCTTCATCACATTTCAGACCAGATCAGATTTGTACCTGAAGAAGCCTTGGATGCGTGCTGGAACGTCTTCAAGAGACAGTGAACTAACACAAGTTATGAATATGTGATGTTTACGTTATCAAAGCAGCAGATGATGAAGAAAAACTCTGACCTTCCGGCCTCAAATGTCCCTTTAAATCAGAGGTCCTCATTTATCAGGTCATGGACCAGTACCAGACAACAAACCATTTACTACTGGACCATGAGGAGACAATATGATCCTGCAAACTCCCTGAATAATGAACACATCATTGTAGGTTATCTGTGCTGCAGACTCACTGAACTTGTCGTGTCCTCTCACCACCAGGGGGAGCTCTCTGTTTATGAGCTGCTGCAGAGAAACAACAAATGTCAGTGTGTGATAAATATGGGAATACAACCAGATCTCTTTTTACAGTGTTCCTCCAACACATTTCACAACTTTTAAACTAAATTACTCTCTTTTCTTTGATTGGATTCAAACATCCAGAGCTCATGTTGTCATAGAAACTGAGTCAATGCTTAAATTCAAATAAACATCTGGATTATGGCTGATACACATGTGTTGAGAAGTAGACTCTTACTTTCACACTGTCATTCTACACACACACAAACAACAAACACACTGCCCACATGGTGACAGATAGATGACTTTCAACTAAATATAAAGAGACTTTAAAAGAATGATTGTGCTGCCCTGGCAGAGCGTTGACTGTAGCAATGCTGTAGACAGACAGTTAACAATCCCAAGTCCTCCAATAAACACACAGCCTTGACTTTTATGGTATTTTAATAAAAACTTGTTGCTTCATGTCCTTTGTTTGGAAAACTGAAACATTACAATAAATACACAATTCAGTTAAAAACAATGGATACGTGTAAAACATGAACATAAAACATGAAATCCTACAAAAACAAAACATATAATACTATTATATACATATTACTTCCAAACACATCGTTTCCAAGGCAGAAGTTTATCAGAAAAGAAACCAGTGACTGTTTTACTCTGAGCTCAATGACAAATGTTTGGCTGCAATAAATACCTCTGGCCAGTAGGTGTCAGTCAATAACAGTTTTTAACCTTTGAACTCATGAAGGTCAGTTTTGGAGATTAAACGCCTCCATAATGTTAACTTCCATGGCAAGAGCTGCTGCTGCTGCTGCTGCTGCTGCTGCTGCTATATATGCAAGACAAGACAAGCATCAGGTTTTCAGTGGCTAACCAGAAGTTGAAAAACCAACTAATGTAAATTGAGGGTTGAGGTGGTAAGGAGCACTAGAAAGATGTGAGATAATGGCAGCTTGTATATACTGTGCTCCTGTGGGTCCTAAAAAGAAGCAGCAAAGCTAAGAAATGGTGATGTTAAAGAGTCTTGACTGCTGAGGGGACAAAAGACCTCCGGAAGCGTTCCTTCTCGCACTGTGGGTGGAGCAGTCTTTGGCTGAAGGAACTTCCTAAAGTCCCAACTGTCTCACACAGGGGATGAGAGGAGTTGTTCCTGATGTTTCACAGTTTAGCCAACATCCTCCTCTCCCCCACCTGCTCCACTGAGTCCAGAGGACAGCCCAGGATGGAGCTGGTCCTCTTGATCAGTTTGCCCAGTCTATTCTTGTCCCTCTCCGTGACTCCACCACACCAGCAGACCACAACGTAGAAGGCTGCAGATGCAACCACAGTGTCGTAATAAGTCCTCAGTGGTGTCCTACACACCCCAAAGGACCTCAGTCTCCGCAGCAGGTAGAGGCGACTTTGTCCCTTCCTGTATAGGACATTAGTGTTGTCCGACCAGTCCAGTTTACTGTTCAGGTGAACACCCAGGTATTTATATCCATCCACGATGTCGATGTCCAATCCCTGGATGTTCACCAGTGTGGTGTGTGCTGCCTCCACTCAGACCACTACTACATTTGCCAGGTTGTCTCTCTGAGTCTTTACAGCAGCAGAATGAATTTGTTTCTGTATTTTTATGAAAGTGAAATAAACTACAACACAGGTAAACATCAGAGCTGCTGCTACTACTGCTGCTATCAGTCCATCACGTCTTCTCTTTCTTCCTCCAGTCTCTGGTCCTGGACTCAACGTTGGTCTCTGAGTTTGAGGCTGATCAGCAGCTGCTGGAAAGAACATCAAGATATTACTTTTTAATGTCCAAAATGAACAAATGTACTCGATGGTGTGTATTATTATTATTATATTTATTTATTTATTTATTTTTGATACTGTATTGTTCCCACAAGGGGAAATTATCTCTCTGCGTTTTGACCATCCAGTCATTCACACAGTAGTGTTAACAGTTGGAGCAGCACCCGGAGACCATGTTAGGGCTTAAGTGCTAACTCAAGGCATCAGGAAGAGGTGAACCTGACTGAAAATAATACAGTTCTTAGCAGCCAGACTTCATCAAGTCTAGTTTAACAGCTCAGTCAGTGGAACAGTGATCAGCATCTTTAAAAAGGACTTCTAGTAACTTCTACTTTATCAACTTACCAGTGACCTTGAGTTCACATCTGCCAGAGCTGGAGCCATAATCTGTGTTCACGTCACACTGGTACAGACCAGAGTCATCAGTCCTGAGTCTGGACACATGAAGTCTGATTCGTCCTTCTCTGAGGACGTCTTTGTCTCCCTGGACTCGTCCTGAAAACTGTTCATCCTGAGACTCTGACACCTCATCACCTTCATGTACATGATACAGAATCAACTCCTTCTGATTGGTTAACAAGCTACAGATGATAAAGAGATATTTGTAGGAAGAGTCAGGTTTGGTGTTGAAGGTCCACTCCAGGGTGATGTTGTGGTTCTCCTCTGCCTGATAGGAGCTCTGTGTCACATTCACTTCAAATGTTGCTGCTGAGGAGACAGAGAGAGAAAGAGAGGAGCAGACACACTGAGAACTGGAACATGGGAGTCTTTCAACTCCATCATTGAAGACTGACAATTGATTTGGACTTCATCAAGTCAATTTCTAAACTGACCACAGACACATGAGTTGAGGATGATGAGCAGCAGGATCCTGCAGATCATCTTCTCCCTGTGAGAGGAGACAGAGGTGAAGAGTCATGAACACATGAGGTCAAAGGTCACTCTCTGCAGATACAACAAGGACAATCTACAGTCTGACTTCATTCAGTCGTTCCAACATCTGATCCTGTTCTTCATCCTGTTTGTTCCAAACCACCGACCAAAGAACTTTCTGACTAAACTCCATCAACTCCAACCGCTGCAGTGGAAGCAGTCACTAGAAAAACCTGCTGTTTGTTGAAGTTTTCTCTGATCAACAAATGTGTTTCTGTCACTGATGCACTAAAGAGAAATCTTCAAGTTCCAGATCAGGTTCTGTTCACCATGGATCAACAGTAAAAGTTTAAAAGAACATTTATTTACTGCATTTAAAAATAACATTTCAAACAGAGAGCATGTGAAATGTTGTATCTTCAAATAAAGTGTTTCTGTTTATTTCAACTATGAGAACATGAATAAAGCCTTTGTTTCATTATTGCTGCTGATCATTGTTAACTGTTAGAAGATAGAATTATTAGTCAAGTAGAACAATCAGAGCTCATAACCTCCATGGAAGAAGTTATTAAGAATAAAGTGGAACAGTGCTCAGTTACCAGCATAGAGAAGATTCATGAGTGTTTACCTAAAAATAAACACTGGAGGACACTGGAAACAACCCAACCCCCACCCTACCAAACCATAGACTTCTGTCCAGACACCACATCTGTGAAAAAATGCTGCAGAGAGTTTCTCTTTCACTGCTGCTTCCTCCTCCTTCAGTGATGAGGACATTTAGTTTGACATTAACCAATTAGTATTGTTTCCTCAAGTCCAGATCAATCACATGTGGTATTTATCAGGTAAAGCTATGAATTACAGACTGCTCCACCAATGAGGTTTTGAATAGTGACATGATAATAATCTCTTAGATTTCCTTCATTTAAATAAATAATAGAAAGCACCTTCATATATCAATAAATCTCTTTGAATCTATTTGAAGTTAAATGAGAACACAGCTTCTTTCATTCATGAGTCATTGATTCTATCAGATTCAAACATCCAGAGTTCATGAGTTAAATCAAACTGCTGAGAATATTTGACTGGTCTCTGAAACACAATCCCTCCAGACTCCTCCATTCACACTGTGATTCTACACAGACACAAACACCAACAATGATCACAACCATCATTTTAGGAGGTCACACTTCTGATACAGTTGCTCTGTCAGTGGTAAACTCTCTGCTGCAGCTACTTCCTGAAACATTTACTCTGTGATAACAGGATAGTACAAAGAGCAGGATCAGTGGACACAAAGACTCCACCCATCTACGCTGGGTTACTAGCTGAGGTAACAGGTCTGCTGGGACTACTCTGCACTTATCTGTATCAAATATCATCAAGTGCTGAGGTAACTTTGTCAATCAGCAAACTCACATCAGTAGAATGATTATTTACACCCAGACCTAAACCCAGTGTTCTGAGTTTTATCCTTGGTTTAGCGTCTGCCAAATAAATCTAGATATTAATTTGTTATTAATCCTGGAATACATTCATTTTCATCACCTCTATCCTCGAACTGAAATCCAAAATTAACGTTGACGTCGTATCGTGTTATGTCTTTCTGAATTTTATCTCTCAAAGTACAATAATTAGATTCATACAGGCTATTTAGGTTCTGTGTGATTATTACTCCTAGATATTTGATCAGTTCATAGTTACTCATTTTACTGTTTGGTATGTAATTTACCTGTGTTATTCTGATGTTCAGTTCGTATCCTGACATCCTACCAAACTTTTCCAAAGTGGTCAAAAGTCTGGGAATTGTTACCTTTGGGTTTTTTAAGTAGGTGATAATATCATCAACAAACAGACCTATTTTGTGTTCCTCTGTTATCTTAATATCTTCTAGTTCATTATTTAGTCTGGTATCCTGAGCTAACAGCTCAATATATAACACGAAGAGGGAGGAGCTGAGGCAACATCCCTTGTTCCTCTATTAAGACATTACTCTATGGGTCTCTAATCTTAAATAGGCAGTTTTTAATTTGTTGTGTTCTAAGGCGTCGTGACAGAACCTTTGTTGATTTAGGACAGAAACCGCAGAGACAGAGACAGAGGTAAAAGCGATGATATCTACCAACTCTCCACTCTCTGTCTCTGCGGAAAACTCCCCCCTTTCGCCAGGACATTTCCGTCCCAGCGGAGTCTTCTTTCAGTTTACATTCTTTCTGCTCTGGATAAACGATGAAAACTATCACAACACCTCGTCTAAACCCACAGTGAACACAAAACATCCAGTTTACTCAATAAAAAAAAACTGTCCTGACAACAATATCTGATCATTGTTCCGTTACAGTAAAGAAATCATTCTGGACAACAACAAACACACAACATCACAACACATGAGAATCAGTTATCTAGAAAAATAAGTTACTCACCAAAAGAGGAAAGACGTAGTTAATGATAAACTGCTGATAAACTCTCTACACCATGTTACAAGTTGTAACTTATTGTTAAAAATGTCTAACTGTCTGTCTAACAGTAAAGACCCGCTGTGAGGAGGCAGAAGAAAAAAAAGACACAGACTCCCAGATGAACACTCCTCATCCTCTGGTTTGATTGGGCAGGGACTATGTGTGACACACTATACACGTTCCCTCACGTTTCAAAATTCTCTTCTCAGACAAGGAGTGTTCATCCGGTTCTTCGTGTTTGTTTCTGGCTCCTCACAGCGGGTCTGGACTGTTAGACAGACAGTTAGAGAGACCCTTTTTGTGTGTGGTGATTTTGGAGTCTCTGTACTGTATAACAATGGAGTTATTGATTAATATAGGAAGATATTAATGATTAATACCAATGAAAAAAGTTACCAAAATTCTATTTTTTACAAAACAGCTGTCGTAGTATGAGCAAGTTTCTATGACAACATGAGCTGTCTAATTTAGTTTCTTAGAGACTAGTTTAGATTAAAAGTTGTGAAATGTGTTGGAGGAACACTGTAAAAAGAGATCTGGTTGTATTCCCATATTTATCACACACTGACATTTGTTGTTTCTCTGCAGCGGCTCATAAACAGAGAGCTCCCCCTGGTGGTGAGAGGACACGACAAGTTCAGTGAGTCTGCAGCACAGATAACCTACAATGATGTGTTCATTATTCAGGGAGTTTGCAGGATCATATTGTCTCCTCATGGTCCAGTAGTAAATGGTTTGTTGTCTGGTACTGGTCCATGACCTGCTAAATGAGGACCTCTGATTTAAAGGCTCATTTGAACCAATATTCTACTAATCATGGATAATAACTTATTTATTAGAAAGATTCAGTTCAGTCTGTTACTGTCATGAAATAAAAATATATTCGCTGACTCTGGAAACAACTGGAAAATACAGTATGAGAAGATAATGCAGAGTTTTGTATAATTTTTTTAATGTAATTAATTAAATAGTTGTGAGATACAAGAGGAAGAATTCCTTCAGAAATATAAAGAAAAGTGCTACAACTATTATTATTAATATTATTATGAGTAGTAGTAGTAGTAGTAGTAGTAGTAGTAGTAGTAGCAGTAGTAGTAGTAGTAGTAGTAGTAGGATTAAATGCTGCAGTCTTTTTTTCTGGCTACAAACTGAAATGACACCACTTGACCAGATGGTGGCGCTATAAGATAATTAACACAAAGCTGCTGACTCTCCAACTTTCTCCACCAGGTTTCTTCTTGGATGTGTTTAAAGTTTCGTGAGCAGCTGTGAACATGGATTGTGAAATTAATAAATCACACTCACAAAGAAACACCTGATGTGTTACTGGCACATCACTACCAAATGAGTTACCATGGCAACTGCTCTGCTCACATGGATCCTTCAGGTTTTAGTCCAGGGCATGTACAGGCAGATATGTACAGTAGGTTATATAGGTGTCAGTAAAGAGTCAGTAGTCCAAGGGTGACAGGAGGATACGAGTTCTGGAGGGATTCAGCAGCGTAGTGGGGTTAGAGCGTAGAGTTCAGTAGTGAGACAGCTGTGGGGAAAAATCATCTACATGTGTCCTATTAGCTCCAGTTTTCTCCATAAAGAACTAGCCTCACTTTGTGTCTAGACATGTCAACTTTTATCTGTCCTCATAAGGCCCTGATATTCAAGAATTAGAAGATATTCAACCTCCTACAGAAAGAGAAAGAGAAAAGTGGCCACATTTGATATCTGCAACAACGAATACAATAACTGAATATGTGTGTGCCAATGAACTTCAATAACTGCAATTAATCTGAGGAAATTGTATAATGTAAAACTATTATTTGACACCAGAGTTTTCCTGCTTCACAGCTGCAGCTCTCATATCAGAGTTTCTCCAACGTCTTCTCAGAGTTTCTAATGTGTCTCTGATCTCCAGATGGATTAGTTTGTTGTCCACCATTAAAAACATTTTGAAACATTGAAAGTTGAGTTTTTAAAAAGCTGAAAGTTAATGATTTAATCTTTGTACCAGATTCCTATTTTTTTTTTTTTTTTAATCTTTCTGAGATAACGTTACAGCATAAGATGATATATTATCTTTTTTCTGCCTGCCATACCACCCACGACCAGTCATGCTGGATGTTTTCAGGCCGCTGCTATAGCAGAGATGTTGTGATTGATTAATATAGTTATCCATCCAGAAGGGAATCCTGATAACACTCCTACTTAAAGAAAGACCTGCATTCACTGGAGCATCCAATACTGGTTTTCACTTGGTGTATTTTCAGCCAGGAAACACACCCACTCAGTGGATTCAGGACTTTGCTGAAAGATCTGATCATTGTTCTGATATACAGTAAAGAAATCATTCTGAACCACAATAAACACACCACAACACAAACAGCTGTTAATATCAGTTATGAACTAGCTTCATTTTGTTTCTAGACATGTTCTTATTATCTCTTCTTCTAAGCCCCTGATACTCAAAAAGAGATGAACTGATAATTATCATCATGATAATATCAAACAGGTAAAACAGTCGATACTGCAGCTCCAAATATAAACGTGATAACAGCCATGTTAATTTAATAACTACAGACCCAGCTCTGTTTTCATGTCTATTGCTTTAATCCTCCTGACAGTTCAGGTCAAGTTGCAATTTGTAGTCTTTTATAATTTACAAGTGTTGTAGTTGACCACATCTTTTCTCCTCCTCTCAGGTAAATCATCAAACTGGAATGTCTGCAGGAAGGTTCACTGTGTCACAATGTCTCTCTCAGGCTTCCAGCCGGTGTTTCATTATTAAACACTTGCTGCCAGCGGCCTTGTTCAAGTGTGAAACACTTAAACAAGGCCTTGTTTACAGCTAACTGTGTGTCAACCAGCCAAGACTGGTAAAGTCACCAAGGAATTTCACTCAAGGAAATATTTATACTACTGGTACCAACACAAAGACACTGTTTGTTTAAGGAGCAAGAGACCAGGCTCCAGTTAAAAGAATACTAACGCTTTATTACATATTTTTATAAAACAACATTTACAAGGGAAACAAATGGTTTACCAAAGACAACAACTGTACACAAAATAATCCAAAATTCTGTAAAACTGTCAGCTGCAGTAAATGTACAGACCCACAGGCAGCTGAACAAAACAAATCATCAACTATTTCCAACTTAAAGAAAAGAAAACAAACCATGGTTTGGTCAAAGAAGGTGAACAAAACTACTGATCCATAAAATGAAATAAGATCCTCATTAAACAAAAATCAGACCAAAAGAATAACCAGAATAAGAGAGTTAACCCCACACCTGTCAGATAAAATGTGGGTCCAAGAGAAAGAGGGCTAACAGTAAACAAGTGTCAAAGGCCTGCTCGTAATGCCAGCCAAGAGGTGAGGCGACAAATGGAAGTGGTCCAGCAGGAATCAGCACATCCCAGTTAAGTTAAGTGTTTTTTTAGGTGTTCTAATAGTTTTATAATTCATCCAGAACAGAAAGACTGATAAGATGTTCACCTGCTTTCCAGCCATTGGTTTTGTTGGGTGTGTTTCAGTCAGTGACTGGGTGTTTTCTCTGGCCGCTGCGTTACATGAGCTGTGTCTACCCTTGTGTTGTCTACATGTTTAATACACACCTTTGGTATTCAATCAGTAAAAAATTCTGAATTATTTTCACTCCGCTTATGATCAGAGACATACGTGTTGATCCATTATCACAGACTGGTAGATGTCAATGTCCAGTCAGGATATTGTTTTGAAACCTTTTTGATTTTTTTTTACAGTTTTTTTTCAGTCGCTATCAAGCGTTTGTCCAATCAGTGGTCACATTTTCAAAACTCTAAACACAATTAGCACAGCATCGGTCCTTTGTGGCCATACCATTCACACATTTCATGTCGTTTTCACACAATATGCAGTCAATGAACACATTTTCACAATGCTTACATTTTCTTAACAGACCAGCTGTACCTCCCAACAAAATTATGGATTGTTTTTGTATTATTTACGAATGTTAACACACAACATCCAACAATAGCAAAAACAATATTCCAAACCTTAGATACAGTATAAAAACCTCTTCTTCTGCAATGATATCAGTTCAAAAGCAACATATCTCAGCTGATAATAGTTTTTTTCAAACGCTAACAACATGGTGTGAAGTCCACTGTTGAAAACAATCCAAGTCTAGTTCCAAGTTTGCTGAAGTGGTGCAAGTTTATTGGAGTTCCAGGTCATGGTGAGCCTACCGACACAGAGTGGGTCTGAGACCGGAGACTGACCCTGAATGTAGGGCCAGAGCACAGATATACGCTGTCCCCAGGTGTGGTTGCATATTGGTCAGTCGAGGGCAACTTTACACAGGAGGGTAAACTCAGTGGAGGGGCAGAGGTGGCTCCCAGACGTGGTCAGAACAAAAGGACAAAAGGACAAAGGAGTGACACTCAGGTAGTATGATCAGGAAACTCTGATCAGCAGGGGAGCAGAGGCAGGAGAGGTCAACATATGGCTGGAATTGCCCCAGACGTGTCAATTTCAATGTCCCTTCAAAGTTTACTTCTTCACCACCCAAGACTGGTACGTCTCTTCCTTCAACCCTATTCACTGTTCCTCAACCCCATAGAGGTGGAAGTTTATGACCATCAGCCACATGACCAGATGTCCCTCCTTGAAGCCATGGATGCTGGCTGCAGGGACATCACAGATGAGGATTGCCAAGGGTGGATCCGACGTAGCGGTCAGATGCGATGTTGATGAAAACATATGGCCTAACCGTGAAGATCGCAAAGATTAGATACAGTCATTTTGTGCTTTTTTTAGTCCCCCCCCCCCCCCCCCTTTTTTTTTATCTGGGCTTTTTGCTGTTGTATTTTTTGTTCAGAATGCTCTTGTGTGTTTCATGGATATTTTGTTGCTGTACTGTAAGCAATACTATAAAACTTTTTCTGTTCTATCATACTGTAAACAGTATTTCTACTGTGCCTCCTGTAGTAAACAGTAAAGGAAAAAAATGATTTGCTTTTTACTGGAATGCTTTTGAATGTGAACATTACATGTGGACATACAGTTCCCAACCAAGAAATTTAGTGTAAAAAACAGTGGATTGCATGTTTTGCATGCAAATACCTGTAAAACTGAAGCATTAAAGTCTATGCAGTTTTTGTAATGTCAACAATAGCCAGTATTTTGAAACCTGGTGTACTTTGATTCACTGCATGTACCTTGTGAAGTGAAAACAAGTGTTATTCTTTGACAGAATAATTTCATTTTGAGTCACATTTCCAGTGTTTTGGTATAAAGTTGGTGTGTGCAGAGAAAGATGTTTTCTATTTTGAAATGAAGAGTTAGTATATATTTAACAAAATGTGTTTTTGACAAGAAAATTATCCATTTGGCCAATTGTGTTTTGTAGGTGAGAGTCTGTGTTAAGAGTTTAGAAAAAATATCTGAAGTATGGGTAAGCGCTTGTTAGCGATTGAAAAAAACTGTAATGGCACCAAATAGTCCCACCTGTTGTTCTCCCAGGTCAATTTGACTCGAGATGTTTTAACTGGTTATAATGAATAATGTGTAAAATGATCACACCATTCTGTGTTACATATTTTTAGCCAACTTCATTACAAGTCATTACCACACATTTTAAACTTGTTCTACGTCTGTATTTATGAAAACAACCCTAATTGACATTATTAGTTATTTGGGATAACTACTGATTAGTATATGTCAAGCATTAGTCAGGATCCCTCCAGGTCAAAACTAACTGATACAATTGTTTTCATGAATAAGTGAGCAAAGAAATATAATTTGCAAAGTGCAGCATTTATTTTAATGAACTCCTTCTTTGACCTTTGACCTTCTTTATAAAATAATAAACACAGAAAAACAGTGCTAATATGTGTGTGTGTGCGCGTGTGCAAAGCATTGCATTGATTTAATTACTACAGACCCAGTACTATTTTTATGTTTATTGCTTTATCCCTCCTGACAGTTACCTCAGTCAGGTCAAGATGCAATCTTCATTCATCATTTATAACTGGTTATAGAGGGTAGAAAGATAAAGATATAGAAAAAAAACACTATTTGAAAATAAAGAACTCAAGGGGGAAGACTCCTCCTCTGGTTAAATTGGGCGGGGAGAACGTGTCCACTGCTATTTTTGTCCATATAAAAACCGGTCGCACTCATATATGGGACAGTAGAGGGAGGAATGCGAGGCTGCAACATGGTGGAGACAACAGCAGTTTGTCTACTATTTTTGTGTCTTTCCTCTTTTGATGAGTCTGTTTTTATTTTATTGAGTAAACTGGATGTTTTGTGTTCACTGTGGGTTTAGACGAGGTGTTGTGATAGTTTTCATCGTCTATCCAGAGCAGAAAGAATGTAGACTGGAAGAAGAAACAACCAGACGAGTCAAGAGGAGCTGAACACACTGTCAAGGTACGTGTGGAAGTTAGTTTCCAAGCAGGAAAACCAGAAGTGTCTCAGTTATAAAGCTACATTTGTTTTGCTGGAACAAGTCAAAGTCCTTGTTACACTCTGTGGAAAACATGAACTGAAACAACAATGCAGAGAAGGTTGTTGGACAGATGAGTTTTTCTTTGTTGCAGTAAGAAGGACTTGAAATCCTCTTTCAGATCAGAACTCACAAGTTCCTATTGTTACATTAATTTAGCTTTATGTCCAGGAAGGTGTTTTAATGCACCAACAGACTAAAGGAGCTTCCTGCTTGGATGCATTCAGGAGCTGCTTTCTACTGTAGTTCACCAGCCTTTTAGAAACACTAGGTTCTGGACCCAGACACTGTCCTAAACCAACCTGGACCTTTAACTGAGAAAATAAAGACACTGATTCACCATTTGATGGAGGATGTTATTATTATTTATTTACAGTTTTTTACAATCGCTAACAAGCGCTTACCCATACTTCAGATATTTTTTCTAAACTCTTAACACAGACTCTCACCTACAAAACACAATTGGCCAAATGGATAATTTTCTTCTCAAAAACACATTTTGTTAAATATATACTAACTCTTCATTTCAAAATAGAACACATGTTTCTCTGCACACACCAACTTTATGCCAAAACACTGGAAATATGACTCAAAATGAAATTATTCTGTCAAAGAATAACACTTGTTTTCACTTCACAAGGTACATGCAGTGAATCAAAGTACACCAGGTTTCAAAATACTGGCTATTGTTGACATTACAAAAACTGCATAGACTTTAATGCTTCAGTTTTACAGGTATTTGCATGCAAAACATGAAATCCACTGTTTTTTACACTAAATTTCTTGGTTGGGAACTGTATGTCCACATGTAATGTTCACATTCAAAAGCATTCCAGTAAAAAGCAAATCATTTTTTTCCTTTACTGTTTACTACAGGAGGCACAGTAGAAATACTGTTTACTGTATGATAGAACAGAAAAAGTTTTACAGTATTGCTTACAGTACAGCAACAAAATATCCATGAAACACACAAGAGCATTCTGAACAAAAAAACAACAGGAAAAAGCCCAGATAAAGGATTAGACTGTATCTAATCTCTGCGATCTTCAGGGTTAGGCCACATGTTTTCATCAACATCGATAATCTGATATTATCCAAGGCGATGCACCTGGGATAAAACCGCTTGGTATGTCGGATCCACCCTTGGCAATCATCATCTGTGATGTCCCTGCAGCCAGCATCCATGGCTTCAAGGAGGGACATCTGGTCATGTGGCTGATGGTCATAAACCTTTCACCTCCATGCAGAAAACAACTCCTCTATGGGGTTGAGGAACAGTGAATAGGGTGGAAGGAAGAGACGTACCAGTCTTGGGTGGTGAAGAAGTAAACTTTGAAGGGACATTGAAATTGACACGTCTGGGGCAATTCCAGCCATATGTTGATCTCTCCTGCCTCTGCTCCCCTGCTGATCAGAGTTTCCTGATCATACTACCTGAGTGTCACTCCTTTGTCCTTTTGTTCTGACCACGTCTGGGAGCCACCTCTGCCCCTCCACTGAGTTTACCCTCCTGTGTAAAGTTGCCCTCGACTGACCAATACGCAACCACACCTGGGGACAGGGTATATCTGTGCTCTGGCCCTACATTCAGGGTCAGTCTCTGGTCTCAGACCCACTCTGTGTCGGTAGGCTCACCATGACCTGGAACTCCAATAAACTTGCACCACTTCAGCAAACTTGGAACTAGACTTGGATTGTTTTTGTTGTTCAACAGTGGACTTCAAACCATGTTGTTAGCGTTTGAAAAAAAGTGTATTATGAGCTGAGATATGTTGTTTTTGAACTGATATCATTGCAGAAGAAGAGGTTTTTATACTGTATCTAAGGTTTGGAATATTGTTTTTGCTATTGTTGGATGTTGTGTGTTAACATTCGTAAATAATACAAAAACAATCCATAATTTTGTTGGGAGGTACAGCTGGTCTGTTAAGAAAATGTAAGCATTGTGAAAATGTGTTCATTGACTGCATATTGTGTGAAAACGACATGAAATGTGTGAATGGCATGGCCACAAAAGACCGATGCTGTGCTAATTGTGTTTAGAGTTTTGAAAATGTGACCACTGATTGGACAAACGCTTGGAAACGACTGGAAAAAACTGTAAATGCAGTAAATAAATGTTCTTTTAAACTTTTACTGTTGATCCATGGTGAACAGAACCTGATCTGGAACTTGAAGATTTCTCTTTAGTGCATCAGTGACAGAAACACATTTGTTGATCAGAGAAAACTTCAACAAACAGCAGGTTTTTCTAGTGACTGCTTCCACTGCAGCGGTTGGAGTTGATGGAGTTTAGTCAGAAAGTTCTTTGGTCGGTGGTTTGGAACAAACAGGATGAAGAACAGGATCAGATGTTGGAACGACTGAATGAAGTCAGACTGTAGATTGTCCTTGTTGTATCTGCAGAGAGTGACCTTTGACCTCATGTGTTCATGACTCTTCACCTCTGTCTCCTCTCACAGGGAGAAGATGATCTGCAGGATCCTGCTGCTCATCATCCTCAACTCATGTGTCTGTGGTCAGTTTAGAAATTGACTTGATGAAGTCCAAATCAATTGTCAGTCTTCAATGATGGAGTTGAAAGACTCCCATGTTCCAGTTCTCAGTGTGTCTGCTCCTCTCTTTCTCTCTCTGTCTCCTCAGCAGCAACATTTGAAGTGAATGTGACACAGAGCTCCTATCAGGCAGAGGAGAACCACAACATCACCCTGGAGTGGACCTTCACCACCAAACCTGACTCTTCCACCAACTCTCTGTTTATCCTCTGTAGCTTGTTAACTGATCAGAAGGTGTTGATTCTGTATCATGTACATGAAGGTGTTGAGGCGTCAGAGTCTCAGGATGAACAGTTTTCAGGACGAGTCCAGGGAGACAAAGACGTCCTCAGAGAAGGACGAATCAGACTCCATGTGTCCAGACTCAGGACTAATGACTCTGGTCTGTACCAGTGTGAAGTGAAAACGGGTTATGGCTTCAGGTGGGGCAGATGTGAACTCAGTGTAACTGGTAAGTTGATAAAGTAGAAGTTACTAGAAGTCCTTTTTAAAGATGCTGAACACTGTTCCACAGACTGAGCTGTTAAACTAGACTTGATGGAGTCTGGCTGTATTATTTCCTCAGACTGTCATTTCTAACTCTTAACATATAATATAATATACACCATCATGTACATTTGTTCATTTTTCACATGAATACGTATCAGCTAATATCTTGATGTTCTTTCCAGCAGCTGCTGATCATCCTCAAACTCAGAGACCAACGTTGAGTCCAGGACCAGAGACTGGAGGAAGAAGAAGACGACGTGATGGACTGATAGTAGCAGCAACAGCAGTAGCAGCTCTGATGTTTCTCTATGTTATAGTTTACTTCAGTTTCATAAAAATGCAGAAACAAATTTACTCTGCAGCTGTCAGTGTTGGGAGTAACGCGTTACAACAGTAATATAATTACTGTAATGTATTGCTTTTTGTTGTAACGCGGTAATGTAAGGCATTCCAAAAAAAATGGGTAATATTTTACACGGTACAAAGGTAAGTAACGCGCATTACAGTGCATTTTAACCCAAAATTAAGTGGTGTTTTGTTTTTATACTATCACCAATAACACCGTGAGATCAGGAGAGGAGACAAATCCAGCGCAAATTGTAAAATGTTTCTTCCTGTAGGGCTGAAGCAGGCTCGATGTCCCACAGTACATTTTCGAGATGGACATAGTGCAGGTTGTCAATCAACCACTGTCCACAGTTTATATTAAGCTTTTGGTTTGTGCATATGTGTTGATGTTAAAGCCAAGGTTTAAGACTAATACTGCCTATCTACAGAGGACATTTACAGCTTTTGCAATGATAACAAATGCAAAGGGGTGGGGCTTTCAGCATTCTAATTACCTCACAAAAATGTGATTGGATAATATATTTTTTTCCTGGTAGTCAGGAGGTTAGCTTGCTAGGGGTTGCTTTTTTGACATTTATTGACCTTAAGTTTGTTTTGCACTTATTGTTCCTACCTCATCTTCTCACTTAAATGCAATTTCTTTTCTTTATTTTATTTTTTAAACCAAATGATAGCTTTGTGACACAGTAGTTTGACATTAAAGGAAGATGTGTCCTCTCATTTATTGTTGTCTTTCCAGTCTTTGGTGGGGGGTGCATAATAAGATACATTTAGAATAAGTATATATATATAAGAATGATTGTGCTGCCCTGGCAGAGCGTTGACTGTAGCAATGCTGTAGACAGACAGTTAACAATCCCAAGTCCTCCAATAAACACACAGCCTTGACTTTTATGGTATTTTAATAAAAACTTGTTGCTTCATTTGCAAACATTACAATAAATTTACAATTCTGTTCAATTCATTCATTCATGAAAACAATGGAAATGTGTAAAACATGAACACAAAACAATAAATCCTTTAAAAACAAAACATATAATACTATTATAGACATATTACTTCCAGACACTTCGTTTCCAAGGCAGAAGTTTATCAGATGATTACATGGTTGCATGCCTTCAACAATGCATGCAACAACGCATTCCAAGCAACCATTACAAGAAACGATTACAGAAGATGAATGAATGAAATGTTCAGCATCAAAATCTAAGCTGAAAAAGCCTTGAGTGGATTCTTAGCTCTGATTTCTCAGTAAAATGAAGGAGCTGATTGACTCTCTATAAACTCTACCACCTCCATATGTAGCCTTGTGATCCACCAGCGTATTTGTTGTAACTATAGATGTCCTCATTGGTTTTAGGGTTGTTTTTGTCTGTCTCTCTGTGTTAGCCCTGTGATAGACTGGAGACCTGTCCAGGGTGTATCCCGCCTCTCACCCAATGACAGCTGGGATAGGATCCTGGAGTCTGTTGGCTTGTGACTACCATATTGTTTTATATCACAAAAAACATTTAGTAATGCAGGTCACAAACCAACAGAGTCCAGGATGGTGTCTACCTCATGAGCTCCTCTTTATCTCACCGCTCTTGTGGTCTGCATCAGTTACAGCTCTAGGGTCTACGTAGGATCTGTGCTGTCACCGTAGCTTCTGCGTCAACTTAACACAGAAGTCGAAACCGCCTGTTACACTAGTTTACACTGTTCTGTAGTGAGGAGCACTATATGTATGCTCTTGTCCTAAAATCTTTTTGAATATATAAGCTGGCCCATTAAATGTTGGACAGTCTTGAAAACTGTCAGTCTCTTATTTAAAACTCCAAAATCTTCCATTACTGGCTTTAGTTGTATGACGTGAAGGCAAATCTGTCAGGATTTAGTCATTATAGACACTGATAATAGTTAAGGTTAGGAAGACTGTTAATATAAACTTATAACCTTAGTAATAAGTCCATCGTTTAAGACAGACTTGTGTCACTGTTACAGTTCTAGCAGAGTCAGTTCATCTTGTGACTCAGGTCTTCAACCAATGCTTTGATAAATCACTGTCTTCTCTTTGTCTTCTTTTTGTGGAGACACATATGAGTGAGAAGGGTACATTTAATGTTTAGGAATGACCAACCAAGCCAGGCAACACCACCTAGGAATTTCACTCAAGGAAATATTTATACTACTGGTATCACCATAAAGGCACTCATTATAAACATATTACTTCCAGACACTTCGTTTCCAAGGCAGAAGTTTATCAGAAAAGAAACCAGTGACTGTTTAAGGAGCAAGAGACAAGACTCCAGTTAAAAGAATACTAACACTTTATTACAGATTTTTTATAAAACAATATTTACAATGGAAACAAATGGTTTACCAAAGACAACAATTGTACCCAAAAGTTCTGAAAAACTATCAGCTGCATAAATTTACAGACAAATTTATAGACAAATTTATCGCAGCTGAACAAAACAAATCATCAACTATTTTCAACTTAAAGAAAAGAAAACAAACCACAGTTTGGTCAAACAAAGTGAATAAAACTGCTGATCCAAAAAACTAAATAAGATCCTCATTAAGGTGGTGTGGTGGTTAGCACTGATGCCTCACAGCAAGAAGGTCACCGGTTCGAATCCATGGGCCGGCTGGCCTTTCTGTGTGGAGTTTGCATGTTCTCCCTGTGTCTGTGTGGGTTCTCTCCAGGTACTCCCGCTTCCCCACCATCCAGGGACATGCTCATTAGGTTAGTTGGTGATTCTAAATTGGTCGTAGGTGTGAGTGTGAATGGTTGTCTGTCTCTCTGTGTTAGCCCTGAGATAGACTGGAGACCTGTCCAGGGTGTACCCCTGCCTCTCGTTTGTTTGTTTTGTTTGCACTGAGTAACACTAACTGAATAACTCCTTGTAGTTCCAACTTAACTGACTTGAATAATCAGTACTTACATAGTTTTCTTTATTATCAAGTTGGTGATTAATGTTGGACTTACTAAACCTAGTTAAGTCAACAATTTCCACACAATGTAGTTAAGTATATTCAAACAACACCTTAGTTCTGTGAAAAATATTATTTATAGACGAATCCGGCGAGCGTTTTGTGTAGGCTGCCATCTTGTGGCGACGCCATTACTGAGCTGTTACTGGTATGTAAACAAACCTCCGTGATAACGCAGCCTCGATGACAGCTACAGCCAGGCTGTATGACTTGTTGGGTTGATGATGTTAGACAGTGGCCTCCAGTCACAGATGAAGGTACAAACGATCTTACAGATTATTTATGAAAATAGCTTAAAGTAGAGAATGGGGAAATAAAGACATAATTGGAGCCAGGATGATATTATATCTAAACTACTGTAGCTGCTAGCTAGCTAACGTTAGCAATTACTATGCTAGCTAGGCTAGCTAACGAGGAAACTATAAAAAGATCTGTCCATTTGGCAACAATAAATAAATTAATGGATATCAAATAAACGAATTCATGTTTTTCATTTGTGACCATTGTTTATCTCATTTTCACATTTCAAAAGGAAAGGGTAAGGTACAGCTAACTGCTACGTTGTTGTTCTCAGAGTGAGAGTCACAGTCAAGCAAATCAAACGTTAACAACGGACATAACAGTAATGTTACTACTGCCCCCTCTGTTGTTTTAAAGGTATTCAAGAGTATTTTCTCCTTCGCCTGGCATCCGATGATCAACAAAATGCCAACTACAGGTCACTGATAGAACACACAGTTCTAAAAGGACCTGTCCGATTTTCACAGACCATTAACAACACTCATACTGTACAAATAACTCTGCAGATGAAGGATGGGAAAGTTGTATTGAATTGTGCTATTGAAACAATTTACAACGGAACATGTTTTCCCACTCGACATTATAAAACCAATAGGCGGCACTGGCGCAACGCTACCCAGCAACAGCTCAGTTATGGCGCCCTCTTACTTCCGGTAGTTTCGCCGGATTTGTCTATTAACAAACAAAACATTCATTCTTCTTCTTCTTCTGTACCAGCTAAGACCTGTTAAGGGTCACGGGGGTCTGCTGGAGCCTATCCCAGCTGTCATCGGGCGAGAGGCAGGGGTACACCCTGGACAGGTCGCCAGTCCATCGCAGGGCCACAAACACAAACAAAACAAACAAACAGCTAGCATGAGCTAACATGTGTTCATATATGCTAGATTTTCGCAAGACAAGTAGTAGCACCGGCAATACCTCTCTCTAACCATTCACGAATGTTCCAACATCAAAAAATATACTTAGACAGAGATAGGTGCCAATTTGATGAAATCAGGATCTTGACCGAAGACATCCACCCGTCAGTTTTCACACAGCAACAGTGGAGTTTGAGGAATCAGTTTCTGAGCATGCTCAGAAACCCATCCAGAACATTCTCGGTGTGATTGTGCAATTCACTCAACAGTGTTATGTTGAATTTACTTAGCAAGTAAAGTTTTCATTTTAAGTTACACTTATTAAAGTGGACTTGGTTTTAAAACCAAACACATAAATGTTAATTAAATGTAAAATAGGATCATTTATTTAATTCAACAACTCACAGAGTTCACTTTTTTGAGTGTACAGAGGATAAACAGATCATTGTAGGAAGAGTCAGGTTTGGTGGTGAAGGTCCACTCCAGGGTGATGTTGTGGTTCTCCTCTGCCTGATAGGAGCTCTGTGTCACATTCACTTCAAATGTTGCTGCTGAGGAGACAGAGAGAGAAAGAGAGGAGCAGACACACTGAGAACTGGAACATGGGAGTCTTTCAACTCCATCATTGAAGACTGACAATTGATTTGGACTTCATCAAGTCAATTTCTAAACTGACCACAGACACATGAGTTGAGGATGATGAGCAGCAGGATCCTGCAGATCATCTTCTCCCTGTGAGAGGAGACAGAGGTGAAGAGTCATGAACACATGAGGTCAAAGGTCACTCTCTGCAGATACAACAAGGACAATCTACAGTCTGACTTCATTCAGTCGTTCCAACATCTGATCCTGTTCTTCATCCTGTTTGTTCCAAACCACCGACCAAAGAACTTTCTGACTAAACTCCATCAACTCCAACCGCTGCAGTGGAAGCAGTCACTAGAAAAACCTGCTGTTTGTTGAAGTTTTCTCTGATCAACAAATGTGTTTCTGTCACTGATGCACTAAAGAGAAATCTTCAAGTTCCAGATCAGGTTCTGTTCACCATGGATCAACAGTAAAAGTTTAAAAGAACATTTATTTACTGCATTTAAAAATAACATTTCAAACAGAGAGCATGTGAAATGTTGTATCTTCAAATAAAGTGTTTCTGTTTATTTCAACTATGAGAACATGAATAAAGCCTTTGTTTCATTATTGCTGCTGATCATTGTTAACTGTTAGAAGATAGAATTATTAGTCAAGTAGAACAATCAGAGCTCATAACCTCCATGGAAGAAGTTATTAAGAATAAAGTGGAACAGTGCTCAGTTACCAACATGGAGAAGAGTCATGACTGTTAATCTAAAAACAAACTGAGAACACTGGAAACAAGCCAGTCAGAGAGACTCTGGTGTCCAGACACCATATCTGTCAGAACAGATATGAAGAGAGTTTCTCTTTCACTGACGCTTCCTCCTCCTTCAGTGGGACATTTAGTTTGACATTAACCAGTCAGTTACTGTTTACTCAAGTCCAGACCAATCACATGTGGTATTTACCAGGTGTAGGAACCTATGGTCCTCTCAATTCTCCCCTCTCTGGAATTTAAATTTACGAAGTTGTTTTGCAGAAGAACTCTTCTAACAGATCAACCTTTTACACCTTAGCCATAAATGTGCCATTTCCAGATGCTGGACAGACCCATGCTATCGGACCTCGCTGATGCTCTGGACATCATCTGAGCCAAAAAGGACAGATTTACACTTCTTGTGGAATTTCCCACTCTTGTTTCTGGACTAATTAGTTCTGAACTGAAAGAACATCAACACGATATCAGGAACTACAAAGAATGAATTGACTCCTTTTGGATTCGAAGGACAAAGTCTAGAAACCTTAATGTTATGTTCATCTATGTTTTAAACTTGTGATGTACTAATTTTCCTTTCAGAGACAAATGCAAACATACCATTTTAACAGGTTTTGCCCCCCTCTCCGAGAATGACCAAGAGAGCGAGCACTGATAAGAAGGTCGTAAATAACTTTCTTTCCCCAGAACCAGACCCTGATCTGCATTTCTCCTCTCTAAAAAGAGCCTAAGTTTGATAATATGACTATTGAAAATGTAATAACCTGGTAAGTTATACATTATTGTTCAGGAAGTGCTTACGATCACAATGAGACGATTTTGATCCTTGTACGATAAAGCTAGCCCAAATTCACATAATTCGTCACAGTAAGGATGGATCAACATTGCCATCAAGTGGCTATCTTTAAAAGTAGTTTCTCTCTTTTAATCAATTGTTGAAGTTAAAGAATGTTGAAACTTAGGTATGTTCTTATACTAATAGTAGCTATTAGTTGAAATAACCATTGGAATTGTTATTTTAGAAACCTCAACCTTTTATTATTAGCAATACCTCACTGTAAAGAGAACTTGACTTTATTAATTTATTGATGCTTTTGAGTTATTTTGATGTGGTCATTCTGATACGTCATCTTGTCATGTTGTAATGTTGAGTGTTGTCGCATACGAAAAACATTGCTAACGAGCCACGATGAGTGATGGAATGATTAAATTTAGTAATATAAAATAGGTTAAGAAGATCAGGCAATAAGACATCTCGAAACAAAGGAGTAGGCGTTCTCTTCTTTTCCGCGCGAAGAAAATGGAAACCCGATCCAAACACGCCCTGAATAATTAACTCATAAAACCAGAGAGACGCTCCTCTTTCTCCGCTCTTTCACCGCACTTTCTCCGGACTTTTACTTTGGCACTTTCTCCGCACTTTCCACTTTCCGTTCACGTTTTACTTTTATTTTAGTCTTCTTCTTTACGTACTTAGTCACGTTTATACTTAGTAATTTTGTTTTAAGAACAACTTGAAAATTGACGATCTGGTCCTTTTCAAGCTCTGTTTGTTTCTCGTCGGATGTTTTTCCCCGACGTACGATTTTTATAGTGACTTAAATATTTTTCTAGCTTTATTCATTTTTATACTCTACGAACCGAAGTACTAACCAACATCGTTTATAAGTTAGCCAGCGTAGTCAGCTGGGATATCAGAGAAAGACCCAATCTCTGTTGAAGAAGCTGTTACCATAGCAACGACATCAAGAAGACGTGACGATCCAGTTTCTTTCTTCAAACACAAAGACATTGCCAAGTGTCATCTGCCTTTGACTGAACACCTACAACGCTCTCAAGCAAAGCTGGGTGTTGGAGTTGCAGACCAAGCAACAAGTCCTGTCTACCGGTCCAAGAGAGACCTGCATCAGCTGTGCCGCTTCGTCACCATCTCGTCACGCCGACGCTCCGCCATCACCGACGCCGAGAAGACTCTACAAAAGTAGGCTTGAAACGTTCCTACTGCTTAAGACAAAGAGTTGGTGTCACTACTTTGAAACTCCCTACTAACATCTTTTAGAGAAGATTGATTAGATTAGATATCAAATCTATTCCCTTTAGTTTAGGACTTAAAACATCTCCATCTCTCATCGCTCCAGAAATTAATTATTTCATACCTTATCATATTAGTTTTATTTGATTATAGCCTACTCCTATATTCTATAAGTTCCTCATTTATTCATAGTTGTCACTTTATTAAATAAATATTTGTTCACACTTAAGAAGTTGTTTGTGATGTTGTTTTACGGCAGAGAATGACTGGTACAAATTGTAGTAAAGGATTCACTCCTTCAGATATGCAAATTATTTAACTGAGACTGATAAATTGATTTAAACCGTGTTCTTCCTACAATAACAGGAGGTGGTGCCCTAACGAGACAATTTAAAGGTGTAGACTACCCTACACAGGTAAAGGTATGAATTACAGACTGCTCCACCAATGAGGTTTCAAATAGTGACATGATAATAATCTCTTAGATTCCCTTCATTTAAATAAATAATAATAACATCCTCCATCAAAAGGTGAATCAACCTCTTTTTCATCAGTTAAAGGTCCAGGTTGGTTTAGGACGGTGTCTGGGTCCAGAACCTAGTGTTTCTAAAAGGCTGGTGAACTACAGTAGAAAGCAGCTCCTGAATGCATCCAAGCAGGAAGCTCCTTTAGTCTGTTGGTGCATTAAAACACCTTCCTGGACATAAAGCTAAATGAATGTAACAATAGGAACTTGTGAGTTCTGATCTGAAAGAGGATTTCAAGTCCTTCTTACTGCAACAAAGAAAAACTCATCTGTCCAACAACCTTCTCTGCATTGTTGTTTCAGTTCATGTTTTCCACAGAGTGTAACAAGGACTTTGACTTGTTCCAGCAAAACAAATGTAGCTTTGGAACTGAGACACTTCTGGTTTTCCTGCTTGGAAACTAACTTTCACACGTACGTTGACAGTGTGTTCGGCTTGTCTTGACTCGTCTGGTTATTTCTTCTTTCAGTCGTCTTAGTTTAGACACCTCGTCTAAACCCACAGTGAATAGAAAACATCCAGTTTTCTCAATAAAAATAAAAACAAAAAACTGACTCATCAAAAGAGGAAAGACACTCTTCCCACAGTTAAAGTCAAAAATAGTTAAGGACAAACCTTCCCTCTTCTGAAAAATAAAGTCCAGCAGGTAAACAGACTGCAGCTGATCTTTGTGTATATGCAGTCAACCTGAAAGTGAAAGCTTATATGGAAATGAGTTCCATGGAACTGAGCCAAGGAGAAAGACAGGGATAGAAAGATAGCAGCAGTCTGTCTTTGATCCTTTCGTTATTTTACTGTCGTCTCTCTATACTGTCATTGCTGGTTTTCAGGAAGCTGGGAAACTGACGTCAGCTTAGACAGATAAAAAACAGGAGATCTTTTGAAAAACTCAACTTTCAATGTTTCAAAATGTTTTTAATGCTGGAATAGAAACTAATCCAACTGGAGATCAGAGACATATTAGAAACTCTGAGAACATGCTGGAGAAACTCTGAATAGAAAGCTGCAGCTGTGAAGCAGGAAAACTGGGTGTCAAATAGTTAGGCCTCCAGAGATTACAGTTTTTTTCAATCGCTAACAAGCGCTTACCCATACTTCAGATATTTTTTCTAAACTCTTAACACAGACTCTCACCTACAAAACACAATTGGCCAAATGGATAATTTTTTTCTCAAAAACACATTTTGTTAAATATATACTAACTCTTCATTTCAAAATCGAACACGTTTCTCTGCACACACCAACGTTATACCAAAACACTGGAAATCTGACTCAAAATGAAATTATTCTGTCAAAGAATAACACTTGTTTTCACTTCACAAGGTACAAGCAGTAAATCAAAGTACACCAGGTTTCAAAATACTGGCTATTGTTGACATTACAAAAACTGCATAGACTTTTATGCTTCAGTTTTACAGGTATTTGCATGCAAAACATGCAATCCACCGTTTTTACACTAAATTTCTTGGTTGGGAACTGTATGTCCACATGTAATGTTCACATTCAAAAGCATTCCAGTAAAAAGCAAATCATTTTTTTTCCCCTTTACTGTTTACTACAGGAGGCACAGTAGAAATACTGTTTACTGTATGATAGAACAGAAAAAGTTTTACAGTATTGCTTACAGTACAGCAACAAAATATCCATGAAACACACAAGAGCATTCTGAACAAAAAATACAACAGGAAAAAGCCAAGATAAAAAGGAGGGGAACTAAAAAAAGCACAAAATGACTGTATCTAATCTCCGCGATCTTCAGGGTTAGGCCACATGTTTTCATCAACATCGCATCTGATATTATCCAAGGCGATGCACCTGGGATAAAACCGCTTGGTATGTCGGATCCACCCTTGGCAATCATCATCTGTGATGTCCCTGCAGCCAGCATCCATGGCTTCAAGGAGGGACATCTGGTCATGTGGCCGACGGTCATAAACTTCCACCTCCATGCAGAAAACAACTCCTCTATGGGGTTGAGGAACGGTGAATAGGGTGGAAGGAAGAGACGTACCAGTCTTGGGTGGACTTCAGACCATGTCGGTATTGCTTGCGAATGATGGAAAGCCACATTGTCCCAGGTGATTACAAAGGTCCTCATGTTTTCACCCTCCTGATCCTGCTCTGGAACCAGGTGCTGGTGGAGATCATTGAGAAAGGCAAGGAGGCGCTCGGTATTGTAGGGCCAACCTGACATATGTGAAGGAGTAATCCTGCATTTGCAATTGCTGCACACATGGTAATGTTTGCCCCTCTCTGTCCTGGCACATCAACTGTGGCCCTTTTTCCAATTACATTTCGTCCACGTCGACGCCGTTTGGCCAGATTGAATCCTGCCTCATCTATGTATATGAATTCATGAGGGGCCTGGTTGGCCTCCAATTGAAAAAAAACTGTATTATCAGATGAGATATATTGTTTTTGAACTGATATCATTGCAGAAGCATAGGTTTTTATACTGTATCTAAGGTTTGGAATATTGTTTTTGCTATTGTTTGATGTTGTGTGTTAACATTCGTAAATAATACAAAAACAATCCATAATTTTGTTGGGATGTACAGCTGGTCTGTTAAGAAAATGTAAGCATTGTGGAAATGTGTTCACTGACTGCATATTGTGTGAAAACGACATGAAATGTGTGAATGGTATGGCCACAAAAGACCGATGCTGTGCTAATTGTGTTTAGAGTTTTGAAAATGTGACCACTGATTGGACAAACACTTGTTAGCGACTGAAAAAAACTGTAAATATCATTATCCAGATGATCTCATTACCTGTTGCTTAAAAAGTCCAGCAGTTCAAAGCAACAGCAGCATTGGTTCTTGTTGTCATGTGTTCTCTTTAGATGCTGCAGGATCTTTAAACTCTTTGTTTTCTAGCTTGGTTCTAAACAAGAACACACTGTTAGTCAAGAGTCTTCTAGTCCTTCACTTTTAAAGGACGTCTTGTCAGAGTTTAGGACTTGTCAGCAGGTCTGAAATCTGCACTGATCACTTGATTGAAACAAAGCTGAGAAACATGACTGAAGGACTGAAGGAATCAAGTCTCTCCTTTGAAAAGACGGCAATGGAAATGACACTTTGTTGATACCTTGTTCCAGGAGTCCTGTCAAACTTTTTTTTATAAATTAACACAACTTCATTGTCCAACTAGGGAGCAGAGGGTTGAAAGGTTTAGAGGCAGGTCTGTAAAATAAAGAAAACGTGTAATTTTAATTCAGCCTCTCAGCATCATATTTATTCTGATCATTCTTAGACCGATGCAGTTACAAACAAAGATCAGCTGCAGTCTGTTCACCTGCTGGACTTTAGTTGAACTGAAGTTAATTAAGAATTCTTCTTCTTCCTCTTGAATACACCACAAAGACAAGATATTTAATGTACAAACTGATGAACTTTATTGTCTCATTTTGAGTTTGATGCCTGCAACACGTTCCAAAGAAGCTGGGACAGGGATAGAAGAATAAGAATAAGAATAAGAATAAGAATAAGAATAAGAAAAACCTTTATTTATCCCAGCACGGTTGCTGGCTCTAAACTTCACACTGGTAACAATCTGGACGGTCCTTTTCCCCTTTAGCACAGAAGACACAGCATTTACAGTTTTTTACAATCACTTTGCTACTATTTTCAGAACCTTGATGTCATTTTTCACAACTCTAGACACAAAACTCACAACCAATGATCAAAATGCACATTTTTCAAAACTCTTACCCTTTTCTCAATTGCTTGGATACAATACACATAAAACTCAGATCATTTGTTCATTCAAAAAAAATCACCTGTTCAATATGATACAACTTAACATCAAAATACTACTATTTCAAAAGCCAATTCACACATTACATTTCAAATGAGTGTCTATTCATTTCTTTACAATGATCTAACTATCAATTGATACAAAATGGTAAGTAACTGTTGCATTACTCTAAATGCATAGTTGTATGGAAACAGACAAACAATCTTCCATGTCCAATCATGAAAGCTTCAAGATACTTTACGTAACGAGATTCATTGTCACCAATTAGCGTGGAGCATGAACCAATTAGACTACAATATCCATGGATGACGCCTGCAATGACATCACAGCAGACCACTGTCAGGCCTGGATTCGCCATGCTCGAAGGTTTTTTCCAAGATGTTTGGCTAATGAAAACATCCATTGTGATGTAGATGAGAACCTGTGGCCAAATCCACAACACAGAGTTGATGACAATGTAGAAGTACAGTAATCGCTCCTGTTTTGTTTCTTACATGTACAGCACAAGCAAGCAAGTTGAGGAACACTGCATTTGATGTTTTACAGTACTGTCTTTTATTTTCTACTGTATTTCATAGCTAATTACAGTATTTTTGCTTTGATTCAAATACTGTAAACCTATGTTGTGATTGTACTGTCTTGAATTTCCCCTTGGGGATCAATAAAGTATCTATCTATCTATCTATCTATCTATATCTAGTGTTTTGCATCAATATACTGTATTACAAACTTTGTTCAATGATTCCACTGTGTCTGTAGTATTCTCTCTACTACTGCAGTACTTTTACAGAGATGTATTTACTGTACTGTACATGTAGTACCATAATGAAACCTGTATCACCTATTTTGTTCTACAATATTTAATGATTGTACGAACAATGACACAGTGAAACTATCGGTTGCTTGTGTCTGGGTGATCTATAGTTCTGTTTCAATGGTATTTCACAGTAAATTTGTTTTTTGAACCAATGATTGTGCAAGTGCAAGATTTATTTAAAGATGTGAATGCACAATGCAATGTTTTGAACATTAGACAGCCTGTGTTACAAGTGATAACCGTTTTGAGTTTTGTGTCTAGAGTTGTGAAAAATGACATCAAGGTTCTGAAAATAGTAGCAAAGTGATTGTAAAAAACTGTATAATTCATAAATCAGTGTTTTTCAACCTTTTTTGAGCCAAGGTACATTTTTCTTCATTGAAAAAATCACAAGGCACACCACCAGCTGAAAATGTTTAAAAAATGAAACTCTGTAACCTATTGTCACAAAAACTGGGTTCAAACAGTCCGTTGGAAGAAAAACATGAAGGAAATGGCTTTTGGTTGCAAACAAAGCGTGCCTTTATTTACAGAAAAAAAAAATGTGAAAAACAACTGAAACCTGTTCAGCAAACATCCCACCAAATCCTCCACACTTTGTGCATCATCTTTTACAGTTTTTTACAATCACTTTGCTGCTATTTTCAGAACCTTGATGTCATTTTTCACAACTCTAGACACAAAACTCAAAACGGTTATCACTTGTAACACCGGCTGTCTAATGTTCAAAACATTGCATTGTGCATTCACATCTTTAAATAAATCTTGCACTTGCACAATCATTGGTTCAAAAAACAAATTTACTGTGAAATACCATTGAAACAGAACTATAGATCACCCAGACACAAGCAACCGATAGTTTCACTGTGTCATTGTTCGTACAATCATTAAATATTGTAGAACAAAATAGGTGATACAGGTTTCATTATGGTACTACATGTACAGTACAGTAAATACATCTCTGTAAAAGTACTGCAGTAGTAGAGAGAATACTACAGACACAGTGGAATCATTACAGTATATTGATGCAAAACACTAGATAGATAGATAGATAGATAGATAGATAGATAGATAGATAGATAGATAGTATAAAAGTCATATATATATATGTACATACACACAGACAGATATATATGCACAGACACTTGACAATGGCATATTACAGTTTTTGCCAGTTGCTTTAACACTATAGACACTTGCTTAAACCAAAGTAACATAACTTGAAGTTGTTGTTACTACACCTTAAACAAAGTGCAACCATACCTTAAACAAAAGCGCTGCTTTCCACTTTAGTTGAAATTCTGTAACACACTTGCCCCTTTCTGCAAGACACTTGCTGCTGTACACTAGACACTATTTCCTACATAAGACAATGAGCTCAAAAATGAAATCTCAGGGTACCATTGGGAAAACACATCTATTCAAAATACAACACACATTGATTTATTGAAAGCACTTAGACACACACCAGAAAATACTTACTTAGAAAACTGAACACCAATCAGTCAGATACAAAAAGACCTCAGTTAAGCCATTTTGAGAACTTTGCAAGCATGTAGGCAGGGAGAGCTAGAGGCAGAGGAAAAAGGAAGACAGAGAGAGAGAGAGAGAGGATGACGTGGTCGAAGAGGCCATGCAAGGACCATTATTTCAGATGACATAAGAGCAACTTTGGTGGACCATGTCATAAACCATGGCCTGACTGTGAGGGAAGCTGGGCAGAGAGTCCACCCTAATCTGAGCCGTTTCACAGTTTCATCCATAATAAGGACGTTCTGACTGGAAAACAGGTATGTCTTCAACTCTCTACTCTACCCAGACTGTATCTAGAGTATTTACAGTACTGTACCATATCACGTTACCGTATCACATGTACTGTATTGCAGGGTGGCTAATGCTCCTTTTCTAACAAAAGTGGTAGTTTTGTGAAACATTCCGTGATAATGTGTTGAGATGTTTCAGTACTGTTTATGGTAAATACAGTAAAGTACAGTATATTCAGTGCTGTAAAAAATAAGCAAACAATAACAATTTGTGGTTGCATTTTTCTACAGAATGGCTAGAAGACCTAATGGGGGTGGACGCAAACAGACGGCAGGATCCGAAAGACCGTTTGTGCAGAATTGTGTTTTTCTGTGTTTACCGTAGTGTATTGTTTGTTTTATTTTTGTTTTATTTTTGCTTTAACTAAATTTACTGTACTGTAAAATACACTACTGTAATGTAATGATTTTGAGTATTTCACTTTTTGGTTGTTGTGAAAACTTTCCGTCTGTGGAACTGAATAAAAACAGTGAAAACAAAAGACTGCTGTGTTTTATATAAAGCTGACTAGTGTGTTGCTGCTGATCTGACAGTGTATTCATATGATGCAAGTGGGTATCATTTTGTCATCAGAGTGACATTTTGACAAAGGATTGTTAAGTTTTGATAGCAGAGTTTCAATTTGACATAGATGTGAATGGTTTATTTCCCAGTGTTGTGTCTTTTTTGCTTGTGTGAAGAGTTTTGAAACACTGAGCCGAATTTTGCAAAACGTGTTCAAGCAACGGACAAAAACTGTATTTGCAGATAATTAATTTGTTTTCAAAAAATGTTTTTTAGATCAATTAAGTGAAACTGGATAGGCACAGTGCTTGAAAAACACTGTCATAAATGATATGTGGACCCATCAGACCACAGCACACTTTTCCACTTTGTGTCCGTCCATCTCAGATGAGTTTGAGTCCAGAGAAGCCAGCGGTGTTTCTGGATGTTGTTAATTTATGTCTTTCTCTTTGCACGGTAAAGTTTTAACTTGTTCTTGTAGCGGTGAGCTGTGTTAACTGACGATGGTTTTCCTTAGTGTTCCTGAGCCACCTGGTAACATCCTCTACACAATGATGTCAGGTTCAATGTTGGTTTTCAGTCTTGCTTCTTAAGTGCAGAGATTTCTCCAGATTCTCTGAATGTTTTGATGATATTATGGACTGTAGATGATCAAATCTCTAGATCTCCTGCAACTGAACTTTGAGAAACATTATTCTTAAACTGTTGTTCACAAAGTGGACCTCACCTCAACCTCGCTTGTGAATGACTCGACTGAGCCTTTCAGGGAGGCTTCTTTTATAGCCAATCATGACTCTCACCTGTTTCCAATCAATCTGTTCATCTGTGGACTGATCCCAACAGGTGGTTTTTGAGCGTTCCTCAACTTTCCCAGTTTTTAGTTGACCCCTGTCCCAGCTTCTTTGGAAGGTGTTGGAGTCATCAGATTCAAAATGAGACAATAAAGTTTATCAATTTGAACATTAAATATCTTGTCTGTGTGGGGTATTCAATTGAATAAAGGTGAGAAAAGATTTGCTTATTTATGTTAAACACAACCTCCCAGTTTCACTGGAATTAGGTTTGTCCACAGACACAAATAACAACAATGAACACAAGAATCATTTTACTGTCTACACTTAGGGTACAGTTGTTCTGTCAGTTACTTGACAAACTGATGTCAGCCATTGAGGACAGAGGACAGAGGATGACGGTATGTGTTTCTCTTCTCTGATTCTGAGTCTAACTTCTTCTTCCAGATCTGTGTCCTGTGTTAACCTGTTGTTACAGGTTTTTACAATCACTTTGCTACTATTTTCAGAACCTTGATGTCATTTTTCACAACTCTAGACACAAAACTCAAAACGGTTATCACACAGGCTGTCTAATGTTCAAAACATGCATTGTGCATTCACATCTTTAAATAAATCTTGCACTTGCACAATCATTGGTTCAAAAAACAAATTTATTGTGAAATACCATTGAAACAGAACTATAGATCACCCAGACACAAGCAACCGATAGTTTCACTGTGTCATTGTTTGTACAATCATTAAATATTGTAGAACAAAATAGGTGATACAGGTTTCATTATGGTACTACATGTACAGTACAGTAAATACATCTCTGTAAAAGTACTGCAGTAGTAGAGAGAATACTACAAAGTTTTTAATACAGTATATTGATGCAAAACACTAGATAGAGATAGATAGATAGATAGATAGATAGATAGATAGATAGATAGATAGATAGATAGATAGATAGATACTTTATTGATCCCCAAGGGGAAATTCAAGACAGTACAATCACAACATAGGTTTACAGTATTTGAATCAAAGCAAAAATACTGTAATTAGCTATGAAATACAGTAGAAAATAAAAGACAGTACTGTAAAACATCAAATGCAGTGTTCCTCAACTTGCTTGCTTGTGCTGTACATGTAAGAAACAAAACAGGAGCGATTACTGTACTTCTACATTGTCATCAACTCTGTGTTGTGGATTTGGCCACAGGTTCTCATCTACATCACAATGGATGTTTTCATTAGCCAAACATCTTGGAAAAAACCTTCGAGCATGGCGAATCCAGGCCTGACAGTGGTCTGCTGTGATGTCATTGCAGGCGTCATCCATGGATATTGTAGTCTAATTGGTTCATGCTCCACGCTAATTGGTGACAATGAATCTCGTTACGTAAAGTATCTTGAAGCTTTCATGATTGGACATGGAAGATTGTTTGTCTGTTTCCATACAACTATGCATTTAGAGTAATGCAACAGTTACTTACCATTTTGTATCAATTGATAGTTAGATCATTGTAAAGAAATGAATAGACACTCATTTGAAATGTAATGTGTGAATTGGCTTTTGAAATAGTAGTATTTTGATGTTAAGTTGTATCATATTGAACAGGTGATTTTTTTTGAATGAACAAATGATCTGAGTTTTATGTGTATTGTATCCAAGCAATTGAGAAAAGGGTAAGAGTTTTGAAAAATGTGCATTTTGATCATTGGTTGTGAGTTTTGTGTCTTGAGTTGTGAAAAATGACATCAAGGTTCTGAAAATAGTAGCAAAGTGATTGTAAAAAACTGTAACATAATAACCTGTAAATAATCACAACTCCAGATGTTTCTCTTTGTTTTAGTGCAAAGAAGAAGAAGAACATTATGACAATGTTTACATTTAATTAACTTTCCTTTTATAAAAACATTTCATGAACAACCTGAACTCTCTGAAGAAGGAAAATAGACGTGCTATTGCTGATATCTGCTGTTTAGTTCTGGGTGTTGTGTTATATCTGATCCTCTGACTAAACCAGTGCGACCCCTAGTGGAGACAAACAGTTATATCAGTTACTTCTATTGAAAATTGCACAGACTGTTGTTTGATGTTTGACCTCCCTGCACTGTCTCTCTGAGACACTAAGAATCTATATAACTACTGAGAATTTATTTTTTGTCCATGTTGTCCACAAGCTGCTGTTGTCTTCATGTCTTTCTTCCGTCTCTGCTCTGAGGTGGGACATTTCAGAACAAGCTGTGTTTTTAGCAGTAAAAGCTTTTAGCACAACTGCAGTTCAAAATGTTGTATGGTTCCTGTGGTAAAACAATTAAATACAACAACGTTTTTAAAGTCATGGAGGGTGAAACTAAGTGGATTTGAACACGTTTAAATAAACGAATAAAGCACCTGAAGCAATACAAAGAAGTCTTTTTATTAGTTGATGACAATGTCCCAACTTTCCCATCAGTCTAGATGTTGATATGTGTGAAACTCTCATTTTTAACAAAGCTGGTGTTTTCTATTGGAGATGTATACTGAGAAGTAAGACACTCTGAGACGTGGGTTTTCCTTGTGCCACTTTTATTTCAGGATAAAATACAGATTTCAACTGATCACACAAAGACACAAGTGTGTTTTAGATAACGGATATACAAATAGGTCAGCACAAAGCAGAGCTAGCTGTTAATCTGTTACTGGTAGTAGGAAAGGACATTCTGGTGACGGAGAGAGAATTGTGTTAGAGGGAGGAAAAGGAGGGTTAGAGGTTGGAGAAGGAGGTGAGTTTGATGGAGTTTGATGAGGAGCTGAAAGCTGAAAGGAAGAGATGTACTTGGGAGAGTAATGGCAGCGTCTGCACGAGCTATATATTGACATGTTAATGCATCTGTAAGCCCTTTTGCAAGGCAAATGGTGGCCTTTTCTGTTTTAAGATGGGAATGGGTCGAATTTGATGGTGGTGGAGTCTAGAGTGTGACATGGAGCAAAAACATTGGCGGAGCCTGGAGTAGTGTTTTTGGCACTTGCACATGGCAAATTGTCGTTTGAAAGATCTAGATTTGGTGTTGGGGGATCCAGATGTAGAAATAGAAAGAACAGATGTTGGTGCTGAAGTGGTTGTCAAAGGAGCAGTAGTAGTCGTAGTGGGTGGAGTGAATGCAGTGCTAGGAGGAGTGAATATGGTGGTAGGAGGAGTGAATGTGGTGGTAGGAGGAGTGAATGTGGTGGTAGGAGGAGTGAATGAGGTGGTAGGAGGAGTGAATGAGGTGGTAGGAGGAGTGAACGTGGTGGTAGGTGAACCAGATATCGAAATAGAAGACACAGATGTTGGTGCTGAAGTGGCTGTCAAAGGAGCAGTAGTAGTAGTAGTAGGTGGTGGGCATTTGCAGTTTTTGTCATTTTTAAACTCTGAGTAAAACTCAGTAACAGTTGTGTGGAGAGGACATTTTGTTCCAGGAAACACTTCAAAATTTCCTCCCAGTTTCTTGTGGAGCTCCTCCAGAGTCTTAGTCTGCAGGTATTCTTCTGTAGGTTCAATGTTCTCACCCCAGTGTGCACTTGCTAACCATTTCTCCTCTTTGCTGTTGTAGCAGCAGAACGCTGACCAGAGCATAGAAGGAATATTAACCCTGTTGTTGAGGATGTTGTTGGTGCTGGGCTGTGCTCCGATTACTACAAAACCTTCTGTTTTATTATTATTGTTGATGCAGTATTTATCCATAACACATTTGATGCATTGTTCCATGTTGCTCCAGCTTCCACCATTGAAGTTTATGTTTTGTGGAACAATGTTGGTCAGGGTAAAGGTGGAAGTTATTTCAGTTTGATTAAATCCATAGGAGCTTGGTAACAAATGGCCTCTATTAACACCATGGCTGTTGTTTCTGTAGTCGGTGGACGCAGCCTGGTGGTTGTAGGTTTGCGGATCTTTTGCTGGTGTCATGTTGTCGCTGCCAGCTGGGTTCTCAAGCTGTAACAATTAAAAAATTACTGTTTCATACAAGGTTACATCAAAGTAGATTCAAAGTAAAGTTTGTATTAGGTTCCACATAATTATCCTTAGGAAGTAAACAAGACTATTTTTAGGTGCTTTTGCTTCATTTTCAAAGTAAATTCAGATTGAGAGTTTAGACAATAATTTGGTCTCAACAATGTCCAAAGAGTCAGGTAGAGTAACTGACACTGTGGCAATGCACTGCAGCATCATAACAGTTTATTTCATGTATTTTCAACTGATTAACAACTTTTAACTGATGTCAGATAAAATGAGACTTGTCAAAAAAAAAAAAACATCTACAAATACTTTAGTATTATGGTATTTTCTTTGTTAAAAAGCTCACCTGTGGTTCAATCATCCAACGCTTAGATCTGTTGCCTCCATGACTCCCTATGAACTTTGCAGCAGAAAACACTGGGATCTTGTTCCTGGTGTCGTAAAGCGTCACAAAGGTTCTGGTGTTTCTGAAAGTCTGGCAAATAGGTTTGTATCTGTTCTGGTCCTGGATGTTCCCTCTCTTCAAGATTCCTGGGATATTTGGTGGATTATTGTTAAGAAAGAATCCTTTACAGTCCGCCATCAAGTTCACCACTTTAGTTTCTGTGGGAACGACGGACAGAAGGAGGAGAGCAGCGAGGGGCAGGAGAGCCTTCAGTAATGTCATGGTGGATCACTGTAAACAAATAAAATAGAAATCAGTGTATTATAGTTTGTTGCATGTCAAGTTAAAGTTAAATGAACTGATCAACTGAAAACCCATGATTGTTCACACTATATTCACTCTTTATTTGATGAAACTGTGGATCAACCTCTATGAAGACGTGTTGATTATTAATTACTAGTCATGTGTTAGAATATAAAAGACAAATCTAATAAAACACATTTAAAGTTTGATAGATGGATAGATTCATCCTGAAAGAAAATGTTAATTGTCTTTGTTAAATAACTTGATTGATTTTCATCTATTTTGGTTCAACTTTACAAAAATAATAAGTTAAACTAGTGACGTGTTGCTGCTCACGTCAGTTGTATTATCAGATTCAGTTTAGTCTGACTGTGTCCACATGACTTTAAAAATAAAACTATACTTAGGATTTCAGAAAATGCTTAATAAAATAAAAATGTCTCAGTAACTTGTGCTCTGTGTTTATATTCACTGAATTACAGACACAAGGAGAAAATAAACTGAAACTGAAGAAAAACTCACCGTCGTGAAGGTTTCCTGAAAATCTCTTGACCTTGTCTCTCTGTGTTCACAGCAGCAGTAACAGCATGATGGTCCTCCTCCAATATAAACTCAGCCTGAAGAGGAAGTCCATTTTTTTCCTTTATCAGCATAGTTTATAAGTAGTTGAATTCCTAGTATCCCTGTAATTTGCATTGACCTTTCAGATTTCTGAGAAAGCTGAAGAAGCTAAACCACACCGTGCCTCTCCTTCACACTTTCAGAGTCTCAGCTTCCTTTTTCAAAAAACATAGCTCATTGTGGTTTGAACTGGCATAAACTAAAACAGAATAACCAGGTTTTAAAAGTGATTTTTTTGAAGAAATGTATCCGATCAGCCACAACATTATGACCACTGACAGGAGAAATAACATTGACCATCTTGTGACAATTCAGTGTTCTGCTGTGAAACGTTTGGACCTGGCATTCATTGGTGTGGATGTTACTTAGACATGTAGCACCCACCTAGACCAGACCAGGCACCCCCACCCCATAGCAATGACACTCCTTGATGACAGCAGCCATCCCCAGCCGGATGCAACTTGATAGAGAGACACACACAAAAACACTTTAGGAACAACAAAAAAAAGAAAAAAAAAACAAACAAACATGAAGAACAGCACAAGATGTTGACCTGGCCTCCAAATTCACTAGATCCCAAACTGATCAAGTACTCCCACTAACAACATCCTGTTAACCAGACACCACAGGACACTCTCAGAAGACCCATGTCCATTCTCTGATGAGTCACGACAAGGGAGACCTGCACAATATTAGGAAGGTAGTCATAATGTTGTGGCTGATCATTGCATATGGAGGAGCAAGACCGTCCATATCAGAAGAAGATCAGGTAGAGACCAGGTGGAGTAGATGGTGTGTGTGGTGAGGTGGACATAAGGACCTAGACCAGGTTTAGCAGACAAATGGAGGGTGGTGATCACGCTGCAGTCTTCAGAGTGGACCAGAGTCTGAGAACATGAAGGGATCATCCAGGTTTCAATGATGACCTTGGTCCTGAACTAGAAACCTTTGGCTGTCTGACAACGGTTATTCATTCTTTCATTCATTTATTTTCTATAACCACTTGTCCTGTGAAGGAACGTGGGGGTGTTGGAGGGGAAGAGGTACACCCTGGACAGGTCTCCAGTCAGACAGAGCGACAGACAACCATTCACACTCACACTCACACCTACGGCCAATTTAGAATCATTAATGAACCTAACCAGCATGTCTTTGGATGGTGGGAGGAAGCTGGAGAACCTGGAGAGAACCCACGCAGACACAGGGAGAACATTGGCCTGTCTTACGGCCCTAGTGCCGCTGTGGTTGTTGTGGTGTGTTTGTGCCTCTCTCTCTCCCACTCTCCTCCTCCTCCAGGTGATCGCCCCTCCTCCGACCAGCAGCCGTTCCCACTCAGGTAATCAGATGATCCTGGTTAAAGAGTGGAGGAGAGGTGCGGCCCGGAGAGAGAGAGATGGTGGACCACAGTGGTGGAAGCGTGAGGTTGACTTTGCTTGTTGGATCTCTGAATGGTGAAGTAGTGACTAATCTTTTCTGAGGAAAAGACAGGTACTAATCTTTCTTGGTTTTTTCCCCCCAGGTGTGGTGGCGCCTTTAGTTTGTTTGTGGCTGTCGGTCGTGGTCGGTTGTGTTTAGTTTGGTGACCAGCTGTCTTAGTTATCATTAGTATTTTGTTTTTGAATAAAGAAACATCATTTAGTTATCGGTCTCTGTGTTGATTTCCTTTTACCCGGAAACAATTTTCTTTTGTTTTCCTCCCTTCATCCCCTGGCTACATACGCGGGAGGTAACAGCCTGGATTAGACAGACATCTATGTATGGGCTTCAATGCGATGGAAAGTCCCTGGTTCCACAGACAACCCAAATAAACAGTCACAGAGTTTGCTGTTTCATCTTCCTCTTTTTAAAATCTGGTTCCGCATAATCTTCTTGTTGTTCTTTTGCATGCTGACCAGTTTTGAGGCAATCATCATGACAAATGATTACTAGTACTTGCAGTACACAACAGGTGCATCTCACTTCAAATGTTGATCCTGCATATACAGTAATATAGTTTCCTTTATGGATACTTGATGATAATGTATTTGCATGTCTATTATGAATAGCTGTGATCTTTACTGTTATCTTTCATTCTAGACCTCTGTGTGTAGGACCAACACATTATTTGCAGTGATCTGATGAGGATTTTGACATCTGTCAGTAAGAGAACAATATCGATTATTGGCAGGTCTTGAATGCTTCTGATAAAAAGAGTTAAAACTAAAATCTATGTGACAAAGATTTATCTACATTTCCATTTTGGACAGTAACATTACAGAAGCCAGTACAGTGTAACGGTGTCCATGGGTAGTTACAGCATTGAGATTGTTGAGTTGTTTTATGACTCACCCACCTAGACCAGACACTCCTTGATGGCAGCAGCCATCCCATAGCAGGAAGCAGCCACAAAAACACTTTAGGAACAACTAAAGAAAACATGAAGAACAGCACAAGGTGTTGACCTGGCCTCCAAATTCACTAGATCCCAAACTGATCAAGTATCTGTGGGATGATCCACAGAGACCCCTCCCCTCAAATGCCCCACTAACAACATTTAGTTGCCAGACACCACAGGACACCCTCAGAAGGCCCATGTCCATTCTCTGACGAGTCACCACAAGGGAGACCTACATGATATTAGGAAGGTGGTCATAATGTTATGGAGCAAGACCGTCCGTATTAGAAGAAGCTCCGGCAGAGACCAGGTGGAGTAGATGGTGTGTGAGGTGGACATGAGACCTAAGCAGACAAATGGAGGATGGTGATTAAGCTGCAGTCTTCAGAGTGGACCAGAGTCTGAGAACATAAAGGGATCATCCAGGTTTCAGTGATGACCTTTGTCCTGAACTAGAAACCTTCAGCTGTCTGAAAACAACAATGTCAACATCGATGACATCCATGTATGGGCTTCACTGTGATGGAAAGTTCCTGGTTCAACTGAAAATCCAAATAAACAGCCTGTTTCATCTTCCTCTTTTTAAAATCTGCGTAATCTTCTTGTTCTTCTTTTAAATGCTGACCAGTTTTGATGCAATCATCATAACAAATGATTATTAGTACTTGCAGTACACAACAGGTGCACTTCACTTCAAATGTTAATCCTGCATTTACAGTAATACAAAGTTTCCTTTATGTATACTTGATGATAATGTATTTGCATGTCTATTATGAATAGCTGTGATCTTTACTGTTACCTTTCATTCTAGACTTGTGTGTGTAGCACCAACACATTCTTTCCAGTGGTCTGATGAGACCATCTGTCAGTAAGAGAACAATATCGATTATTGGCAGGTCTTGAACGCTTCTAATAAAAAGAGTTAAAACTTAAATCTATGTGACAAAGATTTATCTACATTTACATGTTGGACAGAACAGAAAGAAACGGCTAGAATGCAGGAATGAATGTGTCACCAGTATTTCTCTCTGTTCTGATGGATTATAAAACTATTAGATCGCCTCATCTAAAGCAGCAGCCTGAAAACATCCAGTCTTCTCAATATGCTATTTTCATGTCTATTGCTTTGACATGACAGTTACCTCAGACAGGTTAAGATGCAATCTGTAGTTATTTATAACTGGTTGTTGTGGTGTTCCACAACTTTTCCCTTCCTTTCAGGTATGAAAGAAGAAGAATTAAGTCATAGCATTGATGTTGTTGTCAAACTTGAAGATGTCATCAGGAACGTTCATTCTCTCTCTCTGCTATGCTCACCCTGAATACAACAACGGCAAATCAAATTTGTTTATGGACTGCAATTTTCGTGGAGCTCTGGTTCTTCTTTGGGAGCAGGGAGAAGGGGAGAGCCATTGTTTGTGTTATGTGCCGGTTTCCCCAAGGCCAGTCGTAACAATATATTAAGTTTTGGATGGCTGCTTTCATAAATATATATCTTTGTTAATATTAGTGCTTCTATGTCCTCAGTAATTTAAATTTAAGTTTATACATGACTGTAGCAATGGTCTGGTTTGTTGTTTTGTTCTCGTGTGGTTCTGTGGTTTTCACCAAGATGTCAAGTGGAAAATATGACTTGTTTCGTTTTGGTTTGGGCCGATAAACACCTCTCTGCAGTGAAGAGCTTTAGATGTGTGCGTGTGTGCGAATTCTGAGTCTTTATTGGTGAAACAAAACAAAATCTTTTTTATATTTCCTTGTGTAATTCAAAAGACTGAAGACTGAGACAACACAGTAAACTCTTTGTATGTTCAAAATGTGTGTCCCTGTCATTGGCTTGGATAACGGGACGTTGGCCTATCTGATCTCAAGCAGTTAGCATTAGCCTACCAAGACTAGCAAGCTGCCACAGCCCTGTGGCTACTATACACTGAGATACTGAAATACTTTACTAGTTACATGAAGTTATCGACCTCTGACCTTTTACATATTTAAACAGTGGACAGCAGTAGAGTGGATAATGGATTAGCATTTAGCATTTAGCTAAAGTTGTCCATAAATGTAGTTCCTGGAATGAATCCTTCTTGTGTATCAGTCCAAATGCAAAGTACTACAGTGAACCATTCAAGCTGTAAGCCTGTAATTCATTGTCCAAGAATTTAAATGTGATTTTGCTTCTAAATGAGTTCCACCTTAAAGGTTTAACCTCATTATGTTTGTACAACAATAGTTGTGAGTAGCGTCCTCTCTAATGCACTGGCAGACAAGTTATCTCAGGAACATGTGTTCAGATATCATACTGCACTGTTCAGCCATTTGTAATTAGGTTATTGGGTAACGAGTGATGAATGAGTGATGTTCCACCCAGATACAAGGTCTCACAATCCTCTCTTCTAACCAAGTACCATTAGGACAACAGACAGAGGCTTTGAATGCACAGCCACACACATGCAGAGTAGATCCACATGGTCCTTTGTCCTGAACTTACATGAATTCATTCCCTGACACGTCCCCCATCAAAGCTGAGGGAGCAGCAGTGGAGTGAGTCAGACACTTCAGACAGATGGTAAAATCAGCCGATCGCATCAGCAGGTCTGAGCTGACAGCCATCCAGGAAATTTAGTTTGTTACTAATTTGAATATCTTAGTGATTTTTGTTTAAAGAGCCCTGCAAATATCAGAGATACACACTCTGTCATGCTGGGTGTCATTTAAAACTAGAGAAGCTAATATTTCCATTCATATCAAGCATCACAGAGCAGGAGCTAACCAGCTAGCCTCAGCTAACAGAGAAAACACACAGACAAACTTTGAATTTCACAGTCAGCATGTCATTTCCCCTTATGTCTTTATATTTAGTCAAATAATTGTGACTTCCTGGCAGAATGATCCCTGTGCTTCATTTTCATACATCATACCTTTGCCTCCACCTAGTGGGCTAATGGTGGTACTACACATGACAAACGTTACAGTCATATAGTAGTGACAGTTAGCTTTAGCCATAGGGAGGAAATATCAATATTCTTATGGATTGTATAATGTGCACAATGGTAGAATGTGATGATGTCCAGGCTAAATAAAATGTGTGTACATTATCTCCTGTAATGGAATCAGTAGTATTTTGTAGCCAGATTCCCTTTCAAGAGGTAAAAACCCAGTTTGATTCATGGGTCATTCATGTGGACTGGAGAGTTTTGAAGCTCTTCCTGATTTATTTCTTTAGTCAAGCTTAACCTCCCAGCACCCCAGGACTTAAGAGATGAACTCTTTAACCGAGATACTGAAGGCTCTAGAGCAATAACTCATCTCTCTGTTCAAACTTCCTTGTACACAGGAAGAACAGAGAGATGAACAGAAACCCGGAACAGATGAAAGCTGGGGTGATGGGGGATGGGCAGTAGTCAAATCAATAAGAAATGTGATGAGAACAAAAGGAAAGTGAACAGACACTCTGCGTGTCACTGACAATGATTTCCACGACAACAGCAACAGATCTCACGCTGTCACCGGTATTTAAAGACAAACAGCTGACATTTCCAGATATCCTGTCCTCCCTCGTCAAAAACCAAACCTACACCTTCAGCTGACAGAAGTCAGTTACATTTGTGGCTGCTGCTGAGAAACTCTTTCTTCCTGTTTTTTTGCAGTCTACACTTTCACTTCAGTGGGAACACTTTGAGCTGAAGACGAGAGGAGGAAAGTCAGAAGTGTCTCATGATCTGAAGAAGAGTCCAAACACATCAACTGAGTTCTTGGAGTTTTGACGGGAAGATGAAGACGTTGGTGGTGTTTGTGGTCCTTGTTCACGGTAAGATATCTTCTTCCTGGATCTGATTATCTCTTCAGTCTGACTTCATTTCTCTCACATCTGTCTCTTTAAAGAAAGTCAGTAATGACCTGTTTAAATGTTGATTAGTTATTAGTTTGCCTGTGAGGGACAGGTCCAGAAGCAGAGTCTGATGTTCTGTTCATGTGGACTGTTTGTAATCACTGAGGTAAATGTAAAATCACATCAACGAACAAAGAATCAAACAGATTTAACGTGAGCTCAGAGCTAACGACTGCTTGATGATCTGGCTGCAGGTCAGGACTTCACTGTTGGACAGAAACATTACAAATGTCAATGTGCTTTAAAGTGAAACTGTCAGCTAGTGAGTTCTTCATGGGGGGACGTTGACGACGAGTTTCCTCATCCAGATGCCACACTACTGAGAACAAGCTACAGAGACACATGAAAGGTTAATACATGTTAACCTTATTAAACACCAGTGTTATGAACTATTAGCTGAACCTGATGTTTCCAGTGGTGAATGTGGGACAGGTCTTCAGCGACTGTAACAAACTGAATGTCCTGGTCTGGACTTCACAGCCTCCGTCCTGTTTATTTCTGTCTCTAGACAAAAGTCTGAACATTGACACATTAACAACAGGTCAGTCTTCAAATGGGTTCTTACTGGAATCAACACAAATATCCAAAGCTTTCTGAGCACCACAGAGGACAGAACGTTGACTATCACATGTCTGGATGTGTCAGATGGTCAGAGAACATTTGGTCCAGAGTTCTCCTCCTGACATTGAGAACTGTAACAGGTCAGAGGTTAACTATCAAACACAAACACAGTGAGGTACGGTGTCCTGGAGTGGACATAAAGACAAAAATCTGAATAATGAGGCCATGTTTCCTAAGCTGTGTGCTATAATGCTAGAAAGAAGACGAGAACAGAGTATTGACTTTGGACCCAGCCCCCCTGAACCTTATGGACAATCAGACCATGAACATGAAGGATGTTTCTCAGTAACATCTTGCTCCAATCAGTAGATTTTCTCTCTGTGTTTGCTGCATGTTAGCTTCCTAGTGTTCCAGACTTCTAAATCTGTGAAAACAAGAAGCCATCTCTGAATACTTGACATGAACAACACGGTTGGAGTTCTAGTTTGTATGTTGAGACAGTTTCTGGTTTAGATTGGTGCTGTTAAAAAGAGTCTCTGTGTTAGTACCAGGACCAGAGGAAGCCTTTTACTGATGGATTGTAGTGCAGAGATCAGTCCTGAGAGATGGTGCACCATGAGTTCATTCATCAGTTAGAACTAAAAAATCATGTTCTGGTTGACTGAACTCTAAACTGTTACAGGACTGGAGTAGAGGACAGACCTGATCAACACGATCTTACAAATGTTGTTACTCATTAATTTGAGTAAGAGAGGAAGTTTTTCAGCCAAATCTATGAAAACTGTCGATACACATTGAGTGATCTGTTCTTTGACTTCAGTCTGTGAAAGAAATTTAGTTTTTCATTGACTGAGTAAAAGTCAATGAAAAACAGTTAAACTGATTTCTCTGGTCCCTGCAGATAATGTGACCTACAGTCAGTCATGTGTGAAGTCAAACCCACATCATGCAGCTGATTTGTGTTTCTCTTTGTGTGTCCTCTCAGTTTCCCAGCATGCCCTGGCAATTGTGGTGCAGGTGAATGAGGGGGCGGAGTCTGTCCTGCTACCCTGCAACTACTTGGGTTTTTTACCTGTGGACAACCCCACAGTGATTTGGACCAGGAACGATCTCAGTCCCAAATCTGTCCACAAACAACGAGAAACAGGTGAAGTTAAAGGGCAGAACCAGGTTTACAGGGGGAGGACATTGATGACGCCTGATGCTCTAGGAACTGGAAACTTCAGCCTCACTCTGAGAAAACCCCACCTCTCTGACAGCGGCAACTACACCTGCTCCATCAGTAATGGCAGACAAGAACTGAGAATGACGGATGTACATCTACAGGTCAAAGGTCAGTGGTGATCAGGAGCTGTTTTATTGTTGGAGTCACAGACACATTTCTGATCTCATCCAACAAGCAGGACTTCATTCTTGTCTCCAAGAGGAAGTCTCAAGGACACACACACATCAGTCTTTAGTGTGTTTATCTGGGCTTATGTTGAATAAAACATTTTTTTGCACTTCACACCCTGTTTACAACTGGTGTGAAGTGCATTCAGTAATACACAGAATAAGATGTTATAATCCCTTGTGCCAAGATCCCAGGCTAAACACATTTAGAGGCCCTGTTCAACTAAGAAACCCTCCCTTAGCAAAAAGTAGTATACTTGAAGTTTATTTTATTAAGTATATTTGAGTATAAGTATAAGTATAGTAAGTATACTACAGACCATGTACTTGTAGTGTACTAGAAAGTATACTAATTTAATACTTCTTCCGGCTAAATTGGAACGTTTTAAGTATATAAAAGTATACTTTAAGTTTACTTATAAAAGTATACTTTAAGTATACTTTTATAAACTAAAATGTAGACTAGAAGTATATACCTAGTACACTAGTAGTATATAGATGAGTGTACTTGTGGTATACTTGAAAGTGTACTTTTGTACACTTAAAATGTTCTTATAAAGTATAAAGTATACTTTTATAAACTTAAAAATGTTCCAATTTAGTCCAAAGAAGTATTAAATTAGTATACTTTCTAGTACACTACAAGTACATGGTCTGTAGTATACTTTCTATACGTATACTTATACTCAAGCATACTTAATAAAATGAACTTCAAGTATACTACTTTTTGCTAAGGGTAAGTAATTACTAAAACTGAAAAACACAATTTTTTTGGTATTTTACTAGTTTACTTGTCATTATACTACAAGTATACTTGTATGTTTGCTTAGTATATCACTTGTAGCACCCTATTTATATACTTGAAATATACTTCTAGTATTCTCTAAGTATTCTTAAAGTTAACCCATACTGTGTGTACACTAGACTGCACTGTATTTACAAAATCACAGAATGTTGAGAACAAGTCTGATATATTTATAGAACATTTTATAACATACCATACAGTGCATTTACAAATACCTGCTTAAAGATATGCATTTCAAAAACAAAGAGCTTCTATGAAATCAAGTCCTTCTTTGCTGTTCACATTTACATGTAAAAATGTAAACAAAACAGTGTCTGCAACTGAGAACTGAAGTCCTGCCTTGTCAAAAGAAAAAGGTAAAAGAAAAGTGCACGTCTTCGGAACCAAAAATAATAAATACCTTGACAGAAACAAAAACTTTACTTTTATTACTTCTTTTCAGCTACTTGCTTGGCATAGCTTATACTGTTGCATTTCTTTCTTCTGATTGGTCTCACATCTTGCATGGTGGTGTCAGGGAACTTGGCCTGGACATGGACTGTGAGTGAAAAACACAAAACATTACTTCAGTGTTATTTTTATTCACCATCCACAATGAACACAATTGTTAAAGAGGCATGAAGGACGGTTTATCAGGTACATTTCTGAACTTAAATGCAATCAGGACTGCAGACCAGGGATGGCCAACTGAAATGATGGAGGGGGCCACAATCTTTCATCAACACTACCAGACACTACCATATAACCATATATGATAAAACTGCCATTTTAAATATGTTTGTGTGTGTATATATATATATGTTTATGTTTATTGAAGCAAACAAAAATAAAAACTTAGTTATTTTTTTTAGTGCAAAGGGCTCATGAAAATAAAACATACAAATGCAGAAACCTGCAGAACATTAGACAAACATTGAAGCACTAAGAAAGAGTTGAACATTTTCCCTGTATACCCACTCTACCTCACCACTACCAGCAGTGACCACTGGTAAAAAGTCGCTGTTGTTTGTGTACTTTTGATTTAAGGTCCGCTACGATAGCAGCCCTTGCAGCTTCAGTATACTTCTCGTATTCAGTGTTTGGAATAACGCCGTTTAAAAGAACGGCGTTAGGTAACGACGTTAGTTTTTCAGTAACGGGGTAATCTAACTAATTACTTTTCCCGTCGTTACAACGCCGTTAACGTTACTGGACGTTAAATGCGGTGCGTTACTATGCATTGATTGAATATGTGTAATCCGAACGCACCCCTGGCTCACCGCTAGTGAGAAGGTGGGTTAATAACGAGGTAAGCGATTATGATTGGCTAAGGCAGAGTCATGTTTCATGGTAGCCAATCAGAGCCAGTGGTTTTACACACATGCCAGCATGCACACGCGCCACACACACACACACAACAGCTAAACAGAGACTCGATGAAGCAACAGAGATGGCGAGTCAGGAGCAATCCGATGAAAAGTTGGCATTTTCAAGGTGGAGATATAAGCAGTACTTCAATAAATAAAAAAATTCATTGTGGTCAAAGGGAGGAACGTGCATGTAAGCAACTTTAATTTAATGAAGGATCACACAACGACACACGCATCTACAAAGCTAGTGGCCAAAAACATCGATACCTCCACCACAGATGATAGCTCGCCGTCTAAACCCTATCGAAATATAAATATTATATATATATAAATAATATATATACCAGTATATATAAAATAAATATAAAAAATATATATATATAAATATCGAAAGTTATGTACATACACCTGTCTGTTCTACCAATTTCAACTGACTTGTGAAAACTGCTCAAAAAAATCCAAATTATTTGACATATAGCAACTTTTTTTTTAACAGTAACGCAAATAGTTACTTTCCCTGGTAACGAGTTACTTTTATTGTAGAGTAATTCAGTTACTAACTCAGTTACTTTTTGGAACAAGTAGTGAGTAACTATAACTAATTACTTTTTTAAAGTAACGTTCCCAACACTGCTCGTATTTATCTTTGTGCAACGTGTTGTAGCGGCGACTTAAATTGAAATCTTTCATGGCAGATAACGTCTCTAAGCAGACTAAGCACATTAGTTTGCTTTTAAATTCTGTGAACAGATAATCTTCTTCCCATTTCACTTGAAACACACACACGATTTTCTCGATCAAGTTTTCTCTCTCCTCCGCTCTTAGCCACGGCTCAACGTCTCTTCTTCTCTGGTGGAGAATACCCGGTGGAAGCGTGTACGAGGCGGCGTCTGCATTAGAGGCCATCTAGTGGCAGACTGTGTCATTACAACTGATTCAGTGCCGCAGAGGACACATTTTTATAATTATCAAAAATTAATCTAAAGGCCACTTCGAGTGAGGTCGCCAGTTGCCCATCCCTGATCTAGACTGAATATGACAGAGTGGTAACTGATGGAAAACAATGGGCAGCATGCCGGCGGTGACGTCACGTGCAAACAGCTGGGCTATGACAAAGTGACAGATTAAATCAATGCTATCAAGGTAACTGGGAAGAAATAAAATGCAACAACTTACCACCAAACATTAAAACATTTGCTGGGGAAAAGGCTGGACCGTCTGACTTTTCTCTGCCTTTAATGTTCCACTTCACCTCCATGTCGTTTTCTCCTTTCCTTGTTGAGAACGGGACCGTTGTTTTTTCTTTGGAGAACAAGATCGTTGCCTGCAGCGGTGGACGCCAGTTTGAAACTAGGCTCCCATTGGCTGCCAGGTAGGGAGGCGGGAACATTGACCGGAAGTGCAAAGCGCGACCGTACAGTGTGCGGACACTGTGACAGAGAGAGCTGGAGAAGCTTCTGAATTAGCTCATTAGAGAGAAACGTCGTAGACCTTATAAAAGACATTTGGAGGATTACACAGCAGAGATTCCAAGGACTACCAAGTACAGATGGAAAGTAAAAGTAAGTAACAGATAATGATCATGATGTCTAAGATCAGAACACAGCAGCTAGCTTGCTGCTTACAGTGCAGCAGAGCTTTATGTTCAACACAGTTGGTAGAATATTCCATTCCATTACTTTCCACAGGCTGCTGGTGGTGTGAGGTCAGCTCCAAGATTATCATGTGTCTAACTTTATATTAAATGACCGTTACCAGTTGCATATTTATGTTGAACTGGTTTGATATGTAAGAAAAATCATCATCAGTTGAAAATGTCAGACTAAAATGTTTTATTTTTAGTGTATTTGGGGACTAAATCAATTACTAGTTGCATTCATTTGTAATACATTTAGTTGAGCAACTTTGATTGAATTCATCAATTTGTATCCTAGTTTTCAAATATTTATAGTAATTTAAGGCGAAATGTTGAATCTGGTTTTATTTTCAAAGGTAATTGCTACCCATGCACTATGTACAATCTCATTTGGAGGCATCTTCCCAAAAAATGTTGGGATGATTTTATGTTAAAAATGCACTCAGTATACTCATGGGGAATGAAATGACTTAAGTAATAATTGACGTTAATATTTGAACACCCCACCTTTCCAGGACAGGACAGAACTACAGGACAACACACAAGATGACATGAGTCGGCCTATTGTTTCCCACAGAGAAGTTAGAGATGATTCAACAGTAGGCGCTCCTCCACACCTAGGTTTTTGGATACAGCCTTTCAACAGGTAAATACACAATGAGACAGTTTGTCCAAGTTATTACAGGCATCCAATCTCGAAATATGTCAGGACATCTTCTGTTACCAGGATACATTCCCCCATGTATCTGGGTAACTTTCTTATCCTGCTTGATTGAATTTTAAGAATCTTCCCTAAACTGTGCTGTCAGCTCCCCTGGTAGGTATAATCATTACCACATGTCATATGCCACGTCACTGATTTATATAATATTCATCAGAGGGCTTCCAGTGACACCCTCTAAAAGTGTCAACAGTGCACACATGTAGTTACTGTACATGTAGTTAGAGGTTTGCTGTAACAGTTGAGTGCATTAATACCATCTAGCAGACAGTTTATCTTAACCGTGGTACATTTTGACCTATCCTCTAGTCTAACCCAAGTGTAGACGAATGACAACATTGTCAGCACAAGGCAAAGGCTACAGCAAACCACCTGCACAATTTCAGTCATCGTTTTATTAACTACATTTTTCATTCTCTTTCCTTGGTTCACATGTAGAATGATAATAAAGATAACCAAATCAACACAGAAGAACACTGGAGTAACGATTCCAACAGTGAAGAAGACGATGATGAAGTCAACACTGAGAACCCTACCACAAGCAAACTGGATGTGGACATTTCAGACTAAAGAAGAGATACAACAGTGCTGTATGCTTCAGAGATGATACATTTAGTTTAATTAATGACTTGGTTATTTTTAAACAAACGTGTTGACATTTCTGCTTTTTGTTCATGTGCCAAACTATGCTGTGTTTTAGTTGAGGTACTTACTGAATGTAAAGATTCACAGTACAAAGTACTTTATATATGAGAATTAAAAAAAAAACTGTTAATGCTGTGTGGCCTGACTTGATTAAAACTAAATGTGTTCTTGTTGAAACAGATGATGCTGTGTACATAACACCATTGTCAAACTCTTATCAAAGGGACTAGAACCTGATCAATAAAGTCAAGTCAATGTTTCTGTTGTTGTGTATGTTTTTAAGGTACATAAAGATAATGCTAGTACACATACTATTTACTGTAAACTTTTAAAGTTCAGCACTATATGATCTGGAACATGTATGTTAACAGGGGTAATACCACAAACAAATTGTGTAGTGGAAAAACATTTTTATTCTGCTAAATTAAATATATGCACAAGTCAATGACTTGATCTTATTCTGTACTTGGACTAAGATATACTAAGTATTAGTAAGTATACCAAAGTACAAGTATAAGCTTTAGTCTTAAAGTACAAGTGTAAGTCTTAGTATATATATACTTAGTCTTAGACTTTTCTTTATACTTTTCAGTATAAGCCAAGTATACTTCACTATACTATTCTTAAGTATATGAAATATAGTATATAAAAAGTAAACTTCAAGTATACTATCTCAATTTTAGTATAAAATAAGTATACTTGTAGTACACTTGAATAAACTTCTTTTTGCTAAGGGCTACCAATCCTACGGTCATGTGATATGACAATTAACCTATAATCTACATAAACTAAGTAAAAGCTGCTGGCTTGTAAGCCCATTGAGCAGCATACTTCAAACATTGTAAAACATAAACTAACTAAACGCTGCTGGCTTGTATGGCCCGCTCAGCAGCTAACCATAGCTACCAAGTACCATGAAGACAACAGCAGTTCTTTCAAGTGATAACCTCCTTTCACCGATGTTTCGTCAAATTAGGCCCACGACACCTCGAGAAGGCTTAACAGTGAATTCCAGCATCCTGGAGTCACCCCCCTCTACACTGCCACCGCACAACCCTGTTTTCCTCACCATTCGATGTCTATCAACAACTAATATAGCAACTAATACCCACAAGCCAAACAAACAAATCTACCATGATTCACCCCGTTGATGCGTTCTGAAACACGTAACAAATAAACAAATCTACGGTGATTCAGCCCGTTGATGCGGGCTGAAACACGTAACAAACAAACAAATCACGTAATAAGCAAACAAATCAACCGTGGCCTACATGCGGCCAACCTTACCTTTAGCTAGTTCCCCAGATAGCATGCTTCCTACGGACCCATAACCAGTCGCTGGCTCTCTCTGCTGCCCGGGACATGTTGCTAACCGCAGTCCTCTGGCTTCTTCCTTGTATGCCCAGCTCACTCAGCAGAGCAATCACCGACTTTGCCACAAATCCATGGCAGCCCACTTCTACCGGGCGGACATAAGCCTTGTAGTCATTCTGCTCTGCGTCTGCTGCTAACTCTGCATACTTAGCTCTCTTGCGCTCGTTAGCCTCCTCAACTCTATCTTCCCACGGGACAGTCAGCTCTATGAAATAGACCACTTTCTCTGGCTCAGACCACAACAGCAGATCTGGCCGTAGTCGGGTGCTAGCTATCTCGGTTGGAATAACCAGTTGTCCATTTAAATCCGTTCTCATCTCCCAGGCTCCTCCTACACTTAGCTGTCCCGTGTTATGCCTGATGCCTGCTAGTCTAGCCTTTTCTCCCTCCCGTACAAACTTAATGCATCTATTCTCTCTGGTAACAACCATGGAATTTACATTCACCTGTTTTTCCTCAATTACAGCTGCTAAACATCTCAGTGTTTAGCCTGGTTGTGACACCAGGTATAACGTCCTTGGGAAAGACTAACCTTACAACCTGTCAGAATATGGCTAAGTGTGCATACACAAGTGCACAGTGGACAGGCAGTATCCTCACCTACCCACTGGTTTAGGTTCTGAGGAGTTGGCAGCACATCATAAGTAGCCCCTATCATAAATCTAATCATGCTGGCCTCCATGCTCCAAAGCTCTCTCCACTTCAACTTCCTTTTCTCCACTCTCTCCCAGTTCACCCATTGACCCTGCTTAGCCTGCGACACTGCCTTACAGCATCTTACTGCTTCCTCTTGCTTCTGTACTTCTTCCACTACCATCTTTCTCCTTTCTACTGCTGATGCCTTGGTCCACACAGGTTTCCCTGCACACAGCCCTAGGCCTCCATGCCCTTGCTGTACATTGCCTATGATATCC